>NW_009212111.1:25003-27490 GCF_000690835.1 Fulmarus glacialis
GGAAACAACCCCTTTCAGCAACAGCAAGCAGTTACAACAGCTAACCCAGTTTCAAGAAACCTAACTGGAAACTGGATGCTTGGAAAGCTACCACCATATTCTTTGTTCGGTCCTGGCCATGAGGTCCTCAGAACATCATTTTAAATCCCACACTTTTTTTTTTTTTTTTAAAAAACCATTCATTAAATTCTTAAGCTAACAAAGTACTTCAAGAGTTATGACTGTATGAATAAATCATAATAATTGAGAGTACTTTAGATGTCTTCAGCTTGACAACCATTACTGAAGTTGAGTGAACAGTAAAAGCATCTCATCTGCAACAAATCTGCTTGAGCTGTTAGTCTAATTTGTTCAACTGTGAAAGTTCAAGAAACTTTCACAACCTTCCTATCCTCACCATAACTAACAATACTGATCATAACAGTCTTTTCTACAGTTGCATCAAAAACAATAACGTCATAACACGTTTGGCTTCCAAGTTCACACCTGAATTCACGTTTCAGTGTGAAGTTCACATCATTCTTTAATCAACTTCTCAGTAAGAGAGTTACTATTCTTCTAAGATTTATCTTTTATGATACATTTATTTATTTAAATGAGCATTATGGTACTTGCATAGACCTTCTTACACATAAGAATCTGTAGTATTAAGTTTTTAAGACTCATCACCATTTGAGAAAATCTAGCACTGGATCTAGGATACCTCAGACCACACAACAGTTTCCCGCCACAACAGCTTAGTTAGTTACAGCTCTCAGAGAAAGTTCATGGAATAGGGCCTGTGCCCAACTTCTACAGAAGTACTGCTTATCTCTGAGAAATACACGTAATATCTGCAATACAGATGAAAGGGCCCAAAAATACTGCCAAAGAATAAGGGTTTTGTACATAAGACAGAGGATACATAATGAATCTATCAAAGAACTTCTCTTCTTAGAGGTGAGAGGCAAAGAGAGGCAAAGAGGAGAAAGGGAGATAAATGGGTGTAAGGAGCAAAGAAAGGTGAAATGGGTGTCTGATTGACCAATTTTGTCAGTGACCTGACATAAAAGCAAAGGACCTGACCTCTCTTTTGCAAAGTTCGCTTCTTCCAGCTGACAAGGATTTATCAACAGAAGGGCAGTTTTCAGTTGCTGTCTAAAGTAGCACAGGTCTTCATCTAGTTTCCTTACATGTAGTTTTTGTCCCAGTGGAGGCAACATCACAGAGGAAGAGAAGTACTTACTTACCAGCAATAATTATTGTTCAAATTAATACTTTTGGAGACTCTTCTTCCTCACTTTCATTTTGAAGCCTAGGTAATTCTCTGAAAGTAGAAGAGGAAAAGAAGATCATTAGTTTTTATCCTTTTTTATCTTTATCCATGTTTTCATCCTTTGACTATTATATGCAGCATTCCAGAGATCATGCAAACACTCTTATTAAAAACATTGCTCAGAATTTTGTATGATTTGTGATTAGATGACTTGTAGCAAAACTCTTACGAAAAAGCAAACTTATACATATGAACAACTTCTATTTATACTGAGGTCCAAAAAAATAGAAACTGTCTGCTTCATTGCCAAAAAAAAACAACAAAGGTTAAGCATAGACCCTCAAGGCATCCGTGAAAACAAATTAAGAAAGCAAGGGGAAAAAAAGCAGCGGATTCATTCTTAGGATATATATAGCCAGGCTTTAGGAAAAAAAACATTGAGAAAAATTATAGGATCAAGATCCTAAAACCAGATGCCAAAAATTAAAATAGTAAACTTCTCAAACTGAAATAGTTTCCTCATGGAAAACAATAGGCTGTACCGTTAAAACAGATGTAAGCAAATTAAATCGGTTTGTACCACTTGTTTATTTATGTTTGTACATAACATAACATACATAGTAGACCATATATAACATAGTAGATTGTTTTAAACAAAATCTTACTTTTGGGTTATCAAGGCATGGAGTTGCTACATCATTTTATAACAGTGGTCTCACTAATTCAGAATGGCTGGATACTACTGCACTAAGTGTTGATTCTTGGCCATTTAACAGAAAAGCAATCAAAAGCTGCACATATCAGACTCTGAAACAGCAATAAATTGGATGTTGAAAAAATTCATTTGTGAACCTGACCTCAAGGATAAAACTGGGGAAGAAAAATAAATGGGAAACCAATTAAAGCAGCAATAATACCAGGAATAGGAGTGAAGAGAAAATGATAAATGCTTCAGATAATAGTCTTATTGCAATGAGAATTCTGCCAAATTAGTCTTATTTTTGAATGAAAACTAAGTGATTTTAGATTTCAAAGAGAGGCTTCAGCAGCTGTACTGTTAAATGAACATGGTGAACTGGCAACTCTAAAAATCTCAAAAGCAGCAACAGTGATAAAAATAAAAAAAAGACTGAATTCTCTATTTTCTTTTTCATGTAATAAATTATTTAAAATAATCAGCACCTACAAGGTCAGAGCCCATGAACTTCCAAAAATCGAATGCCTGGGGGAAC
>NW_009212111.1:27521-36328 GCF_000690835.1 Fulmarus glacialis
TAACCTATTTTCATTTCCATTTGAGATTGATAGTTGGGGTATACTTCAGCTAAAGTGGCACTAAATAAAAAGGATACAGCTTTTCCTGTGATAAAGAATCTCAGAAATCCAACCAAAAAAATACAACACTGTTACCCCATGCATAAAAAGTAACATCATGGGCTTAGCTTTCCAGAAAAACTGAACTAGTTCTTTTATTGTACCTCTCATCAAATCAGTTACGCTACCTGTTTCACAAAAATAGAGACGTGAAAGTATCAGCTGAAGGTGAGTCAGGAAGCCAAGCAAAACTGAAGATGGAGCCCACCTCTTCCAAGAGCTAGCCCTACAGTGAACCCATTAGAGCACAATCTAGAATGATGGTTACTTTTAATTTTGTAATGAAGCATTATGCTGTATCTTCCTACAAGTCCATATTTGCAACCCCAATAACAGGTAGAAGGTAGCATATTATGTGAGCTATATGTATGGAAAAATAGATTTAGACAGACTGGCTCATAGTAAACGTGAAGTGGAAATGTTTACATTTCATGTAATGAAAAGAACTATTACTAAATTTACAAGTTGATTTATGTGTAAGCAACATAATTACAGGCAGTACCAAAAGGCCAGAGTCCTACAAAGCTGGGCAATTCACCAAGCCCAACAAAAAGCTCCCCAAAATTTTAAACTGCAGTATCCTAAAATATATAAAAACACACAGAACAATAAAAAGAAAGCATGAATATTTGGGTCTTTTTTTCTACACTAACATACCATCGGAGTGAAGTAGCTACTTAACAGTTGTTGACAAAGTAGAGGGGAAAGAAACAAAGTTCCAATGTAGTTATACCTCTGCTCCAGGAAAATTTGTCCACAACACGAATAATTAAAAAAAAAAAATATTGCAAAACAGTGAAATATGTTGAGTTGGTTTAACATAAAACAGTCCAGCCTAGTCTGGTAAAGTCATTTCTAGCTCCACTTAACAGATTCTACCTGTATGACAATGAAATTTGAATCTGAGTTCCAAGCATTGTTTTGCAACCAACTATGCACTGGTTTTAGAATATTTTCTTGTAGCCCATAGTCTGCTCAGAGTAACTCACAAAGAAGTAAAAAATGCTGTACTGAAATCAAGATGCAGGAAACCAGCAATTTTTTTTCTTTCATCCATAAATCTATTACTAAGAGGAAAGAAATAAAGCCCTTTGTTTTAAGATCATCACAACTAATGTAAAGTGACTGTCTATTCCAGGATCTTTTTATGGAACTATGGAAAAAAAGTCAACCTACTCTGAGTCATTCAAAACTTTAAAATTACCAAAAAGCTTACAATTTTCCAGCCTAATATTGCTAATATATCCCTGAAAATGGAATTCTATTTATAATGTAAAAACTACAGCTATTTTTAAAAAAATCTTTGCATTTCTTGTTCAATCACGTCAACAGTGTTTACAAATATCACTAGATTAATCTATCTGGTGCCTTCCAGATAAGTCTGCCCCTCTTGCAGAGATCTTTTTGGAGATAAAGGTCATGAAGTGACCTTGCAGATAGGAAATTTTAGTTATATGCCCGATTCTGACTTTGAATTGCTGGGTGAACATGGACTCGTCACTATATTTTATTTTTAGAAAAATTAATCTATTTATTTTTAAAAAAAAAAATCCTTATAAAGGGTTCAATACCACCTGGAGTGTTTAATCCGGTCTCCTGCATTACACAAACCCATTCAAAAAAAAGCCTGAAACATTTCATCAACATTTTCCATGTAATTTAAGTTGAATTTTAAAAAGACACAAAACTTGAATGCACAACAGCAAGAGAACAGAATTCAAGGATGCCAGCCACACTGTGTCTGCAACTACAGAAGCGTTAGATGAAAATACCTACATCACCTCAGGAATACAGAGGGGTGGGGTGGGGGGAAGAAACCCCCCCTCCCCCATTTGACTGGGGCAAACTGATTTAACTTTGAACACAGACACTAGACCCATATGCCAGGCCAGGACTACTCTCCCAATACCACAGGACAAATCAGACGCCTCACTCAAAATCCTAGCTTTAGTCAATAGCAAATTGCCTCTGCTTCAGAAGAAAATAAATTATGCACCAAGATGAGAAAAATAAAAAAACAAATATTCCCTTCCAATCTCTACAGGATACCAACAGTAGCCCTGAAGAACATAACTTGTAAAATTGGAAACTTTATGACAAATAACAATCAAATTGGCTGCTTCATCATCTTTCTCAGAGATTTCTGTTATTCCAGTACCAAGAAAACTTATATGCTCATTTTTAATTTTCTGACTCCAGGATCAACCTTATCATCTTACACAGTCTTTTTACATAAATATGTAAAACATCATCTTGAACCACTGAGTTTCTTTGTCCCCATTACTGATTTTGTAGGACTAGACCTCACCCTCTGATTTTCAAACAAGATTTGTTATTAAGTTTATCCCTCAGATGTATTTATTTTCAGTTGTTTCTCTCCCATACACGCCCTCACACCCAATAAAGACTATTCTTATTTCTTCCTAGGCTTTACTTGCAGAATTCTTTCATTCTCCTTTAAGAAGGCAAGTTCAACTTCAGCATAATCACACGAACAGTTCTTTCTTTTCCAAATGACTCGATCTTTTCTGAGTGTGACTGTGATCAGAGGTATATACTGTCCTAAATGCAAAAGAACCAATGCTTTATTAGCTGGTCCTAACAATCTTTTTTAAAAGCTAGAAACCAACTGGTGTTTCTTCGAATCATGTTACTCTCACAAAGCCACATCATCTGAGAAGGAAACAGATCAGGATCTGGCTCATACAACAACAATCTACCTCTGATTACCAAATCTAGTTATACCAGGAGTTCTTGTCAGCGCTCAAGTATGTGAATTTGCAATTTTATTTTTTTTTTAATTAAACTTAAGTCATTTTCTATTACTCCAAACACATAAATCATCCTCTACTACTAAGTGTGATAATCCTGCCTTCTCTAGTATTAGCAATTTCGGAAGCACACAGACCAGGTTTTTAGCGAAGTCACTTGCTTATTTCAGTGCTGGCTCTACGGTTTCAAGCAGCTGGCAGAGAAGTGACTGAACCTATGTTAGGGAAAATATTACAAGAAAAGAATCGATTTAAACAACAAAACCGCTTAAAACAAACAAACAACAAAATCAGCTAAAATGTTTTTTCATGTTTGGTAAAGAAAAACAAATGAAAAATTATTGCTTCTGTAAGCCAAGTGAAGCTCAGAACATGCATTTTCCAGTTCTAAGACAAGAGAGAATGTGGTTTTCTAATGGAGAAGCAGTTATGTAGCTGAAAAACTGAACTTCATTTCTCTTATACCCATCAATCCATCTATCTGGTATCATTGTTAGTTGCTGATACTAAGCAAGTTCCCTAAAACAAATACGGAAATAAAGAACATCCCAGGGGAACAGAGTGAAAGATATTCTTTTTAATATATATACACACATTAAAAAAAGGGAGATATATACATAAAAGATTATCTATAGATATTACATATATTATATACTTTTTTAAATTTTCTTTTTTTTTTTTTAGTTTAAGTTTCCTTACTGCTAAGAGCTAAAGAAAAGCTGGAATATACTCAATCCATAATATGCAAGGATCAAAGCCAAATCATCTAGCTTCTACTGCACACAGAAAAAAGGCTCTCAGGAATTAGCTGTTTTGCCCAGCTAATTTTTGTGAAGTGCACAAGATTCTTACTGCAGTTCAATTTTGTAAAGAAGGTTCCCCTTCAAACAAGCTTTGACTACCACAGGTTTGAGAAGGACATACAATTGTTCAATGAAATTCTACTTACAAACTACTTACAAATTCTACTTACAAATTGAAATTCTACTTACAAATTCTACTTACAAACTACTTACAATGAAATTCTACTTACAAACACGATACAGATTTGGAAGCATTATTCCTCAAAATTTCTCAAAACAAGCCTAAAAGAGATTTCCTGACACTTGTTTTTCCTTATCAGATAGGACTTTGCCACTTTGACCTTGTTCTAAGAGTACACCATTTTTAATGGCACAAATAACAATGAGGAGCAAAAGTCAGTATCATTAAGTGCTCATCCTTAGCGGAAGAAAAGTTGCTACAAGATATAAAGTCCCTTCATGATACTGAAATTTTCACACATAATGGTTTCTCAAGGCATAAATCAAGAACAGTCTATAAAACTGATATAGTACACAGAACAGTACAAAATCCGCTGATTTCTTTCATGGACATATTAAGGGGCCAAACTAAGAATTAAGTTATTTAATAACATCCCAAATATAAACCTATTTTTAACCTATTCACTTGCTAGGAGTAGGTCACCCAGAATGTAACAAACCAATGTGACACTGTGCACTTCTCAAGTTCTTTCCTGCTCCCCTCCTTCAAGACACACTGGCCAAACCACTTGACTCATTTTTCCCTTTTATTTAAAAAATACATGACCCTAGCTGACACATCCCAATATTCCCAGAAGACAGGTCACTGTTGTTCAGTGCCCCCAGCCCTACATTTTTCACTTTACAAAGTTTCATGTATGCTGCAGTGACATTACTAATACATTACACACTTGCACACGTAGTGCAAATTTGGGAAAACACTGCAAGCACTGGACTTCTCTTAGCGCTCTCAAATCCAGGAAAACATATGTTATGTTTCTTTTCCCCAGAGTCCCACTTCTTCTCAGCCATGTGAAGTGCCATCTGTGCTTCCCAGCCTGGCAAGCTAAAAATCTGCTGTCATTCATATCACCAGTGAGCAAATTAAAGGCAAAGACTGTCCTCTTTAATAAAATAAGACCTACAAATGGCAATCGAGATCACGGCTCCAAAGTGATGAGTGGCAAGCATGGTTAGTTAAAGGGTCATAGGGAGGCAAAGGTGGCAAACAGCAAACTATCTTCAGAGCTTCCTTGATCTCTGTAAACTAATGCAAAAACTATGGGGAATTAAACACTAGTAGCTGGAAATCTCAGAAAGTAAACAAAAATATGACGCAACTGACACAACACATTTAGTAGGATACTACGTAAAGTTAGAGGGCATACTTGGCTCAGGAAGGACAGATGTAGATGGTAGAGCAGGAAATCTTGTCTTGGACATCTAAGGTTTGTATGCATGTTCTGAGATCCAGAATGCAACAGAAGCCAAACACTCCACATAACATTAAAATGAGAAAGTTACAGGGAGAAAGAAAGTGTAGATCTCCTATAAATTACCAAACAAGAAAATTTAAGTGGGTGAGGGTTTGGAAGGACTGTTGAGAGAGGTTGTTTGTTTCTTTTTGGTTCTTTTGTTTTGGTTTGGTTTTCTAGATAGCTAGTAGAGTCATTCAAAGCACAAGATTTAATATTAATGATTCACAGGATAGGCCTTTCGGGAAGAAGATCATAGATATAACTGAGCTAACCTCTAGCTGGTAACTGGCTTGACTATTGGCTTTACAAAAGTTAACCTAAAAGGTTACATCAATGCACTAATGCCTGAAACTTTCCCAGACACTGAAATGCAAACCATCATGTTAGAACAAGCCCTGAAATACTTTTGATAAAGGCCAACTGCGCTCTTCCAACCTCTGGGAACAGTCTGAGGGTTATCACATGGCTGGGAAAACTTCCAAATGGTACTGCGCATGCACCTACCTGTTCTGAAGGCTGAGAGATTAACAGAAAGGACAACTCTCAATCCACGCCAGCTGTCCTCAATACCAGACAATGGCCCACTTTATTAGTGTTGATGCAGCCAAAAGGGATTTGAAATCAAACCAGCTTAAGAAAACAAAAACTAAGTGCAGATAAAGTCTGGAAGAGTACACAAAACTAAGAAAAAGGGAAAGCAGTAACCATCTTTAGAAATTTAACCAAAAGAATGAGGAAATTTAGAGGCAATGAAATCATACAGAGGGAACACTCTCTCTAGACACAAGCTACTGAAAGAAAAGATTGAAAAAAGCTGTCAGGAAAGCCCAGTTTAAAAAGTTGTTAAGTGAGAATACAGACAACATGAAGAAGAAATAAAGGTTGAAATGCTGGCAAAACCTGTTCTCTTGAAATAAGGTCAAGAAACTCAGTAAGAAACAAACCTGTGTTTGAATTTGAGGAAGGAAATTCTTTGTGCAGTACAGCCTCATGATTATTTGTTATGGGTTACAGTAATTAGTTCAAAAGAGAAAGCCTATCCTATCAAAAGACAAGGCTATGAATATAATGTTTGACAGTCCCAGCAAAAAAAAAAAGTAAGATCTAAATCAGCAAGCTTCACAGAAGAAGACAGACATGCATGTCACAGAAAAACAATTGTGATGTTGAAAACACAACAAAAAGGAACATGGCTGTAAGCCAAAAAAGATCTATTTGTTTCTCTTTCATATTTATATAAAAAAGCTAGAGGCCGTTGCTATTAATTATGAGGGACTATTTTAAACTGTGGGATTTAATTCAGCCTATCAAACTTCAGATATAAAGGAGACAGACTTTTTTAAAAATTTAAAAATATACACCTTACTACCTACTACAAATACCAGCTACCCCTACAAATACCATTACTCAGTCTTTTAGAGTCAGAGAAATTTATATTTAAAGAGAAGTGAACACACAAAAGAAATACCAACACCAACAGAACTACTAAGAATCCTTCATGTATGTATCGAAACAATTCATGTAGCAGCAGATTAAAAGAAAGAAACAGCATCTTCTATTGTGCCTTAGATGCCTATCCTGTTCCTTCCTCTTTCTTTTTTTTCTTCCTTCTTAAAAAGATAAGTTCTTCAAACCTGCCCACAGTGAGCACACAGTTTGATATTGCTATGGAAATCATGCTAGGAATTCATACATAATTTCACCTTTCATTTTAAGTTTTTCAAACAAGAACCAAATAAAAATCATAGCATTTTATTCCAAAGTCTATCGACAAACAGCTTGAGTGACCCTGCTTTTATTAACTGATTGGTCAAATAGCAGTGAGGTGACATTAACAAGACTGTGGCCAACTTCACTGCTGTGATTCAGAACCATAGCAGCAGCTGTGCAGATTTCAAAGATGGTATCAATTTCATACTGCTGCCATTGCTGCTCCGTGGGAAGGCTATGAACAGATGCAAGCAGCGTTCAGCATCCAGGAAGCTGAGAAAAAAGGAAGACACAACACTGCTTCCCTTGAGGCGAGACAGTGCTGCAGCTTCATGTTTATCAGACACAGGCTAATCAAAGGTAGATCTTCAAACAAATGTCAAGACAACTATCAAAGCTGAGATTCTAGCAATTAAGATCAAAGAAGTGGTCAGGAATTTTCAAAATGAAAAATCTTTTTGAAATTTGTCTGTTAGGTGGCTGATGGTGCCTGATAATGAGGGAAGCTGAAAATTTGTAATGAATGTAATTCCATTAGCATGAACATTACACAAAAATATATGCAATTTATATATTTCAGTACACCAGAAAATGCCTTTGAAACTATTCCTCAATACTACATACCAAGCTTTATAAAGCCTAAATGTTAGGGCAAAAACATGTACTAATACTATGGTACGTTTCATTTCAGAGAGATTTCAGGTCTTTTAAGTTGCTCATATTTGAATAATCTTTGGCACATCTTTTCCCTGAGCGTGCTTCACCACAGACAGACTAAAATAGCGTGATATTAAGAAGAGACTATTGCTAAATATATGCACAAAGTGGTTCTGTTATTTTCCTATCTCCCACTTTTACTCTCCATTAGGCAATCTTGCATACCTCCTATTCCTCTGATGCTTAATTTATGAAGGGAATTTTTAGAAAATTATACATATGTCTTCCCTACTTAGGGATAAAAAGCAAACACCATTTTTAAAGTTACATGTTGAGTTTAATCAAGCTGAATTTCATCTTTTTATCTCTTTCAGTCTATAATGTATGAAAAAAAGCAAACAGACTCACTGAAATTAATTTACTGTGGGTTAAAGGCTCCACAACTGAGAATTCTTCATTCATTCCCAAAACAAGTATATATTGGTATAATTCAGGTTTCCCTGCACTGTCCACTAACTGTGGTACAAGCTACCCTATGTGACCAGTATTAGATATAAACCAGTATAATTATATAGCTTTGTATATATGTATACCTATATATGTATAATATGGATATGTATAATCTATACTATATGTATAAGCTAGTTTTCATACAGCAAAGAACTTCATAAATTATACCAAGCATCACTTCTGTTTTCCTTCATAACAACAGCTTCACTTAGCCATAGATCACCCTTCCCCACAGCAGTCAGGAGGAGCTGACAAACGCCATGCAAAGAAGACAAGGCGGTACTCAAACACCAAGGGATACGGAACCGTGAAATTGGGTTTCTGCTAAATCCTGACCCCAGTAAGAGGACAGTAGGAAAGGAAAAGGCAGTATATGGAAGAACTCCAGGAAGCATGAAAGAAAAAGCATTGAGATGTAATCTTAAGCCTGATTTAAAAGCACATTTTGTAGTATCTTTCACTATATGCATAGTTTTACAGAGATACAGTTTGACATCAGTGCTGTCTATCATTGAACCCATTAGAGAGCCTACTGGATAAAGAAGGACAAACTTGTCACTTTGCTTCATACATCTCCATCAGGAAACAGAAAGTGTAAAGCTGAAAAAGAGCAAGATAAAAGATAGCTGAGAAACAAAATGTTTTGTTGAGGCTCAAACTGCATCTTCAAGAACTGATGACTCTTCCTTCCAAATACCTTTTCTCCACACACTACACATGCTGACCGAGTAACTGTCACAATTACACCTATGTAATAGAATCATAGAATCATTAAGGTT
>NW_009212112.1:0-49116 GCF_000690835.1 Fulmarus glacialis
TCTATGATTCTATGATTCTATATATACATTCATATGTGCACACATATACATGCATGCACATACATAAATACACATATGTTTCTTAATATATGTGTATAGATCTATATTTTATATATATGTATACATCAATTCGTTGTTACTGATATGTTCAGTAAGTATAGAACCGAAAATAGTGTTCAGAGTTCAACAGTCTGAACACTAAAAAGCAACCAATAAATCTGTCAGAGATGGTATTTTGAATTAAATTTCTGCCCATGTGTTTGCTCTTTGGACTTCCATTGATATAATAGGTAACAACTTAAGTTTCACGAAGGTTGGACTTAAACCAAGACAGATTTTAGATACTGGAGGTACCTGACTCTTGGACAGATTAGAGAGGGGCAGTTTAGCCTTGGAGGTGTGAGTTCATCAAACTTCAGGTGAGCCTCCAAACCTTGTAAGCCTTACTGCAGCATTCAGCTGACAAACCTTACTGTGAACTGAACCCCTCCAGGTTTTCACAGCCCTAATTCAAAAGTACTGTGTGTGAGAGTATATATATTGAACAGACAGCAGCCACTGAAATATTGCTTTATGTGAAGTGACATGCCAGGAAATTTCCCTCGAGACTTGAAAATAACAGATATCTGCTGAAGTAAGAGAAGAACAAAACTAATACAACAACTCTTTGGCAGCCTGACCCCTTGCGAGATCTACCCTTCCTTCCCCTGGAAAAAGAAAAATAACCATTACACCTGGAGAGCTAAGTACATATAAAAGAGAGGGAGAAAAAATAAACCTTTTTGACAGTTATAATCCCTTCCTGTGTGTCCTTGTCAGTGACGATATCAAACATGTCTGATCCATCCCCATTGGAGATGTTATACTCAATCTCTGCATTTTCACCCACATCAGGGTCATTGGCTTTAATTCTGCCAAGAGGAGTCCCAGGTGGTGCAGACTCAGGAGAGCTGAACTGGTAGGTGCCTGGAAGAGTGAAATCAAGCATTTATTATTTTGAGAAGCTTTGTTCTTCTGAATAACAAACATCTTCAATTTCACCTGGATTTTTTAAGTAACTTGAAGTTTGAAACACTTTAAGAAAAATGCTCTTAGTCATCATACTGAACTTTAAAACAGGGTTTGGTGTTGATTGACAAACTGTCACAAAAATTTCAAGTAACTCCTTAAAGCCATTTAGTACTGTGCTTTTAATGCTTTTTTTCTTTTCTTTTCTTTTCTTTTTTTTTTTTTTTGTTCTTCAGCTATAAGCTCAACAATAAGGCACCAGTTCTAACCTTGATTATTTAACAGTGTATATATTTTTTTTTCCCTCTCAATTTTCTAGAAATGTTCCCAGATATATTTAGAAGTAGCAGGGGATTTTGTTTTGCTTTCTCAAGGCACAAGAGTTCTAGAAACCAGTGTGGGTTTTGGAAAGAGACTAAAATAGAATAGGCTTTTTTTTAATTATTCTTTTGAAATATATATTCAAGATTTGTAGGTGTTCTGTGTGAAAGTAATTCATTCATCCATTATTGGTAATACATATTAAAGAGATATGGTAAAGAGCATTTGGATAGATGTTCATGTTAATTGCTATCGTTAATTGGAATGCAGATACATTCAGATTTTCTTTAACTTACTCTGCACATACTTTTTGTGTTCTTTCAATGGTTGGTTTCATTTAATGTTTTTATAATCAGGATGTGCTAGAAAAAATTCTGGTTACATAGATGTTTTAATCTTGCCTATGTGTATGAAAAGTGAATTTATATGTATTGTCTGACAACATTTGCAATAAAAATCTAATTATAAAGACATGCTGTTACAGAAAATGTATTAATCAGATGGTTTCTTTGACCAGTCGGAACTAAACAATGAAGACCTTTCATCAATAGCAAGACACAAATGTTTTCAAATCAGTATTTTCAGTTATTTGCTACCAAGAAAATGTAAAAAAAAAAATCCCATCTATTCAACATTTTATATGTGACATTCCAGAATCTGATGTTTCTTTTTGTATTAATATTAATTTACTAAGTGAAGTAGTAGCATTGGAAAAATACCTTAAAAGTCTGGACCTGACAAAACTAGCACCTGATAAAATGCATAATCCTTATTTGAAGGGTCCAATGAGAACCTGTATAAATTGTATTGACTTGTAGTACAGTACAGTCAAGTATCTTTCTTGCAACTAGTCTATTTACATGTCCTTTGCTTTCTTTTAAGACACTTAAAGGGTCCTGAAGGTTCCTTTTAAGTACAAGGACTATACCAAACGTCTGAATGAGTTTCTGTCCCCAAAAGTACAGACTAAATACAAAAGAGTGTCACTGCAGATACCTTATATATATATAGATGTGTAACAAAATGGAAGCTAATGCTTGATGTTAAATTGTATTTGCTGTTATAAAGTCAAGGTTGTAAGTGAAAACTCAGCAGTAGACTGTTTGGCTGCAATCCGCACAAACTGAAATGCATGTTATTTCCTTAAATCAGGCTGAAAATGGGATGAAAGTTAGGATTCCTGGCAGCTAACCATAAGTTTGAAGGTTTGCTCAAATTCAAGGGTTTGGCAGGTGAGCCAGAAATACTATAAGA
This sequence comes from Fulmarus glacialis, assembly GCF_000690835.1. Lineage (NCBI taxonomy): Eukaryota > Metazoa > Chordata > Aves > Procellariiformes > Procellariidae > Fulmarus > Fulmarus glacialis. The sequence goes on from NW_009212112.1 coordinate 2,584, forward strand.
ATAGATTTAATCATGCTACTTATGACTTCTTCCAGAATAAATAACTCCCTTGAGTGCTTTTGCATCTGAAAGCATTCCTTATTTTTGTGGTGCTGTGTGAGTGCTACACATTTTCGGCATGCAAGATGGCTAATTTGGTTTAGAGTACAATTGAATTCAAAATGTGTAAGATTTTAATTATGGTGCCATTTAAATTCAGTTTAGGCCTATGTCTTTTACTATCTAGGACTCCTTTCAGGAAACAAAACAAAACAGAAAATCTGTTCCTTTTTAATGCAGTCTGAACAACCATTACTTCACAGTGCACTCTGCCATTTTCCTTTCTTCTGTCCCTCTAAGAAATCAATCTTTAGTTCTTCAGTACCTTGACATTAACTCCTGTTGCTTCCATTTGCAATTCACCCTCTCCTTTGGGCCACATTTTCACTTATTATTGCCTCACATAATAGAAAATGGAAGAGAATTGTTTTTGGAGGGAGCAGACTTCCAGAACTAGATAGTTCTTTGAAGGTATGCCCCTCTTCATAACTATCTAAGAAGAAATCAGAACCTCCAGATGTTTTTCTATGTTTTATTTCCTAGGAATTGCTGAAAATCACCCTGCTGAGGAGAAAGAAAATGAGAGGGAAGGGTCATCAGCAAAATGAAAATTGCACCATTGAATGGATCCCACAGCAGGTATTCTATAGCCCATCCAATACGTTTCAGTGATGTTCAAAGTAGAAAGCTATAGAGAATATTGTATGAGGCATCACATTGTGTAAATTTCTCTATAATTAAGTTTATTTTGCTGTTCTATGCATTCTTCATTTTTTTAAAAATTTGATTTAATTTATTTTAATTCAGCAACAAAGCTTACAATGCCATGTGCTACACCGCGTTCTAATTTAGTTCAAGAATTCCTATTTGCCAAAATATTATGGGCTATATCATGCCATACATGTTTAAGCAGTATCCTCGCCTGAAATCAAACAGGAAGGTTAGTTAAAAAATGCTGTTTGAGTTTGCCATGTGAAGGTGATTCTCAGCAAGTAAACTCTGTGAATTCAAATTAAATTTTCTTAATGAGGTCTGCAGTACTTCCCCTTCCCCCTCTTTTTAAAAAGCAATCTGTTATCATGAATAGAGATAAAAAAAGTTATATGCAATTTCAAGAACCCTTTCTCCCACACTGTCAGAGATTTCTAATATCTTTTTAAAATCTCTTCTAGGTTGACCTGTTTATATTATTCTGAATGTACTTATTGTCATGGCACTGAAGTGCTTTTCAAGTTTCTTCAAGTCCAGAAGAGCGTTTTCTAAATCAGCTCTGTTTGTTCAGTCTTTGGTGAATCTGTAAAGAGAGCCAGTCAGGTCCCTAATCAATGCCAACAAGCAATTCAAATTTTATAATGTGGACATTTTTCCAGCAGGCACGGAACAGAAGCTGTTAATTTCTTCGATCTGCAGCCTATCAAACAGTTATCAGATGGTGATTATAACAACTTGGGACTGGATTTAAACCAGTGGCCTAGGATGAAAGGATCTGTGAAGCTGTAGTATGCTGTGAAGCTTTCTGTATTGTGCAGCTTTGTGTTGTCTGCCATTTTTTACTCTACAGAGATATTTTTTAAAAAACTTAATTGTGTCAAACTGGTCTAGATTATCAAAATCATTCAACATCAAGAGCTGAACACAGATTGCAAGTACCTAAGCAAAATGCTTAGACTTCCAGCAGAGCATACCACCTGACCAACTCTGCCTGTACAAAGTGATACATTAGAAAATTTGCTGACCTATTTGCTTGCCTAAATATGTGGAGCTACAAGTGTCTCCAAAAACTGAACTCTAGAGTTTGTAATTAAATTCCTTTAAAGGCTTTCAAGTCCCTGCAGTTAGCCCAGCTTATTGTTACAGCTCACATTCCTGTAAACAGAGTAAGAATGGGAAGTAAGGTTATCATTCCAAGAAATATTTTGCTATTAAAAAAATGGAGGCATAGATTCCCATTTGCCTTAATAATGCTGCAACATAAACAGAGACAGCAGTAGGCCAGTATTTATACTAAAAAAAAAGGGAGAAAAAAGAAGATCCCAGATGGTGACAGTGAATCAGCTGATTTTAGAGAGGTTCTTTGGAAAACAACAGAACTATTAGATGCTCCATACTCTGGGGGAAACGAGGTGGATTGTCGTTGACATCAGTCAGCGTGATGTTCACGGTGGTAGTCCCTGATAGTCCTCCCATCTGGCCTCCCATGTCTTTGGCCTGGATGACTACTTGATACTGTTCCCTGTTTTCTCTGCTCATGTCTGGTAAAGCAGTCTTGATTATGCCTTGGAGAAGAAAGAAAAAGAAGAGACAGAGAGGTGAAGGAGAAGAAGCATCACCCACTTTAATCTCAGAGTTTTTAAATGGATTCATGTAAGATATACTGTGCAGATGTTAGTCCATAGCAATCAAAAAAAAGGTATACGGCAATAAGCCTTTCAATCTGTTGCTGATTTAATGTGATTTTAAGAAAAAAGAGAAATAAATGTAACAGAGACATTATTCACTGTTTGCGATGTGCTAAATCAATTTAATTATTCTTTCAATGACAAAAATATAAATATATATGTTGAATTAATTAAATTTTTCAGCTACTATCCCCAGTTATTATTTTAATGCATTATGTTATCTCCAGCCCTGGTGAGGTTTTGATATTATAGCACAAGGCTGAACTCTAACATACCCTAGATTAATTCTTTTGGACTGTAATAGATCATAGATTTTAATGCCCAGTGATGGCCACTGTAAGTCAGCTAGGGGTATAGCTAATAAAAGAAATGGACAAGACTGTAAAATTAGTGTTGGAAAATATTTTTTGTGTGTCTGATCTCAAGAATTTCATAAATGTAATTTAAATGTCTCAGACCTTTGTACAGCACACAAAAAGAGTAGGGACCTCAGGTGAGAAAACCAAAAATCCCATAGCCTGAACAGAGAAGTGACCTCAATCCTCCTGGGATCCAGAGCCCAAAAGACCTTTTCATTAAAGTTTTCTTTTAGAAAACCAAGCAGAGTTTTTTTGTTGGTGGTTTTTTTGGTTTTTTTTTGTTGTTGTTGTTGGGGTTTTTTTTGTATTTAGAAGGGTGGTGGCTTTGTAAGGTTGAAGTGATGCGAGCTTTCTCTTGTGAAGTGGGAGAATTTAAATACAGCATCCTTTTTTACTTGGAGGATTCACACCCCTGCCTTTCCTTTCTCAGAAGAAGGCTCTCATTACAAGCTGGGCTTGATATGGAAGCTGTCCTATTTATGCAAAAACAACCCTGGAAAACTCCTACTCCTAGAAAGAGAGTGAAACAAAGAAAAAAAACCACTGTAGTCTAGTGGTTATGATATTTACTTCTGATACAGGATTACCTGGTTCTGATTATAGTACCTAGGCTTGTTAATATATATAACATTAAAAAGCAAATTGGATAAAAATGAAAGATAATCCCAGAACCAAAGATGAGAGCCAGGTCTCCCCCAAACCATCTGCCTGCCTAACCACCTGCTGTCATCAGTTAATGACCGTGTGGTACTGGTCCTGTTTCCCTGCTCATGCCTGGTAAAGATGTTTTGAGTAGGGAATTGGAGAAAAGAGAAAAAGGAGAGACATAGGAAAAGGTGTAAAAACCCCAAACACTCTAGTCCTAGGCAAAGTCATTATGCTCCCTTTTAAAACTGTAGACATGTGACTCTTATTATCTTTTTGATATAATGCCCTTGCTTTGAAACAATAAATTGTTTCAAAAGGAAATTAACCATCGTCTGAGCATGCTCAATAGATTAGGAACTTCAGGGATTCTGGGCACAATTGCACTTAAATTCTGGATTCTCAAATCAGAGCAATTTTGATAACATGCAGGAACAAGCTAATGCAACGCTTGCTAAGTCTTATGTGCATGAGGATTAGGTATATGGAGCGGGGGAAAGTGATGTTGTTTGTTTCTTTTTTGAACCCCAATTTTGGATTATAGATATCCAAAGTTCACACAAGTTTTCCTTCTTTGTGTCTGTCTCTTATCTGATTTCCTGCATAACAGTGAAAAGGGCTTCCTTTCATGTTTTATAACTTAAAAGCATTAATGCTTCTTGCTTCAATTCTGATAGCTGCAGAGTACAGTTTCAAAAAGCATCTTGAGTTAAAAATTGTCAACGGTCAAGAATTTATCACAAACTTTTAGAAATAATTAATTTCCCTTTGGGGATATTTTTTTACCTTATGGTCTAAAATTGTCCAGCTCCTTTTTTCTGTTCTTAAAGACAAACAGATGAAATTCCCAGAAACTGGTGTAAAATAAGCTTTAATACCTTCATGATTCTTTAGACCCTTTACTATATTCTAAAAAATGTTGACCTTTACAGTTAACAGTCGTCTTCCGGAAATCTTATTCATACCAAGTAAAGCAGTTCTTCTTCTGCAATAATGTTAACAAAAAAAGGTATACTTTTATTGTGATTCCAGTTTCCATTTAGAAAAAGTGTATCAGCTTTGTGCCAAGTCATATGATGCCATGCGCCTGTTCCAATATTTAAACGCAAGTGAAAAGTGTCTTGATCCCTGCATCTTGTCTCTGTCATTGCAAAAAGTAAGACTGAATGAATTGCTAACCTGTTTCTGGATCCACTGAGAAGTATGGCTGTCCCTGGAGGATGCTGTACACCACTTTGGCACTGTTTCCGTAGTTGGCATCATCAGCATCTGTGGCTGTCACTTGAATAACAGATGTACCTAAATGGGTACCAAACAAGGAATCAGCAGATTTTAAGAAGGCACCTACTTGTTATAAACAACACATAGTGGTTTCAGTATTGAATTCAGTAAAAAAATCAAACAGCATCCAGTGGACAAATCCAGTGTTATCCTACCCAAGCAAACAGTAAAATAGTGTCTCATCTTCCTCGTGACTAAAACTAGAATCATTATTGCTTAAGTTTCATGCTTCAGTTAAACATGAGTAAACAAATATAGATTGACACATGTCTTTGAAACCCAACACAGCATTAGGTTCTTTTGGTGATCAAACAGGTTTGAAGATTGTTCTCTGGTAATAACATGACCTCAGTTGAAACTGTTCACTCAAAAGGTAGGTAGCTGCTGTGTGAAAAGTACCATTGTGATTCTTAAGTTTGGCGTATTCAGTAAATTAACCTAAAGCAAATTTCCTCATACTCATTTTCTGCTTAGATCACAACCTCCAAATACCTGAAGTCAGACTGAATAAAAAATTTTGTCTCATCCTAAATAATTTTTAAGAGGTTTTTAAAAAGTTGACTTGGTTTTGCAATAAGAAATTCTGGGGTTTTTTCTCTCTTGATCAAAATTGTCCACCTACTTGGCAAATAATTGCCATTAAACGATAACTACATTTTTTAAACATTTACTTATTTTGCATGAAAAAGGCTTATCTATGTCCTGTGATCACAATGAGGAGGATATAAGCTATATGGGATTAAGAACACTGTGAGCCAACACATTTGGTGTAGTTTATGGTTTAGAAGCAAATGAAAGCTTCTGCAAAGCCCTTCTTATAATATATATAAAAGGACAAAACTGTTCTTCACAAGCTTTTATTTCTAAGCAATTTTCAAGATGTCAGGATACATTTTTCTAACACAATCTAGAGCTGACAAATGTCTGGATAAATACAGGCAGTCTAATAGCTAGAAGTGTAAAGGTCCTTAACTCCTTGCCAAGGGCAGAAGGCTGACTGAGAAGCAGCTCTTTACCCTATTTTTGTCTGAGTATTTTTATGTATCTCACTTTCCTTAGAAGAAAAAGGTCTACTGAACACTGTCCATTTAAGTGATATCATTTCCTATTTCTTTTTTTCTTCACCCTCAGCCTTTCTAGATTGAAGTTCACCCAGATAACTTGCAGACAAGTATCTGTCTTGACCATAAATTTAGAAGATGTTCATTTACCTGTGACTAATGGAATTGAAGTGAATCATCTCTACTGTCGCTTTTCAGTGTATTCAAGGGATTGGAGAAAGTAGAAATCCAGAGTAATCAAAACAGATTTATGAAAGCACATGTTACTATTAGGTCCTGTTAGATGCATCTGTTTTCTCATAGTATGTAATACCGCTTTAGACATAATAATTTTACCTACATAATAGTAACAATTCCTACTGTTTCAGGTTATCTGAACAGCATGACAAGAGGGCAGGAATACTTCTTTCTCTGAAACAAACCAGCAGAATAAAGTTGTAAAAATGCTTTGTCACAATTCATCCAACTGAAGAGGATTTTTGCCATCAGCAATCTAGATTACTTTTTGCCTGGTTAAACAGTTAGAGGTCATCTGTGTGCCAAGCTGAGCTGTAAAGATAATCCTGAAGAAGTGAATATTTAAGGACAATTTTATCACTAACAGAGTCTAGCAGAACTGCTCATCTGGATAAAAAATGAAGATAGTTTTTTGAGAAATGTAAAGTTCCATGGGTCTTATCTGCTTTCAAAAAAGCAAATAAGTTGAATCCCATGCCTCCTCAAGACTAACAGGGAGAGTCAATATCACTTGCTAGCCTATAAAAATGTAAAATTAGTCAGTAGAATCATATGCTTACATTGTGTGCCACTGTAGCATCTAGAAGTTAAGAATCAGGGGAAATGATTCATCCCATCCTCCCCCCAAAAAACCCAAAATATCTTCATCAGGAAAACATATTGCTGTGGCTTCCTGTTCTAGGCACTGTCTTGGGATGGACACAAAGTTTGAGTATGATCATAACAACTGAATGCACATTAACTTCCTTTTCCTAGTGTACTGTTTTGATGAAAAAAAGAATGCTGAAGCCTGCTTTGAGAATGTTTTTTTAAAAATTCTTTTTTAAAGAAAGGCATTTCAGAGCTCAGGGCAGTCTTTGGGAAATTTCTGTCTTTGTCTCATTGGAATGTATATCTTTGTTGCCTGAGGCTCAAGTGCCATGTAATTATGGTTGCTGAGGAGAGTACAGAAGCTGTAACCCTACAGAAACTTTGGAGGTCACTAGCAGATAATTCAAGTGGGTCTTATATAGAATGAGATCTCATTTTAGTTTGCAAAATATCAATATTTTCTTTTATTTGTCAAATTCTGTAGAGTGATGAAAAAATAGTGTTATAATAGTTGCTGCTTCCTAGTAAACCAATAGTACAATTGTAAAAAACAATTAACAAAAGTGTATCCTCAGGAGATTTATTACCAGCATGCAGTTCAGTCTTTTCTCTGCCAACAGTCTGCTGTGTCATAAAGGAGGATCCTCACGAAAAATAGGCAATGCTTGTGCAGCTTTTTTTTATGAGGAAAGAAACTTCTCTTAGCTTTTGGGGTCGAAATTAAACCAGGAAAGGCAGTGAAATAAAGGAACTCAGCACTAATTACAAAGTAATTGGTAATGAGTCAAAACCAGATTGGATTTTTTTAATTAAAGACATCTATGCCCTATCCTCACCCCCACCTGAATGGTACCCACAGAATGTGGATGTATTTATTCATCTGTTTATTTATAATCTAGATTACCCCACAAGCAGCCTTTTGCCCACATTTGTCAGCAGAAGTCAGCATGATTTAAAATATGAATCAGGCTGCTAGGTTAAAAATTAGAAGCTTTCTGAGATACTTCCACAGCTGCCAACATAAACAGGAATGAGAGAGTGAAGTAGAGCCTGGGAAGAATTGGGGTGGGGGGGAAGGTGTTTTAGTTTATGTCTTTGTTTCTCACCATCCAACTCTATTTTTAATGGGCGATAAATTAAATCAATTTTCCCAAGCCAAGTCTGTTTTTCCCCTGATGGTACTTGGTAAGTGATCTCCCTGTCTTTTTTTCAATCCATGAGCTTTTCCATCTTATTTTTTCCCACTGTACTGTTGAGGAGGAGGAGTGAGAGAGCAGCTTGGTGGGCCTCTGGCAGCCAGCCAATATCAACACACCACATGAGCAAACTGATGTGAAAGATGACAGAGAAAATGTGAGAATGGCTACAATAGCAGTCTAAGGAGTAATAACATCACTTTTCTGCAAAACAAAGTGAACTTCAACCCAATCCTACCCAGCAAGCCTATCCCATCTCAGGATGGGAACTAAGTCTCAGAGTTCTCAAGAGGTAAGTCTTATTTTCTTTTCCTTTCTTTTTAATTTTTCTTTTTTTGTTGTTTGTTTTGTTTTGTTTTGTTTTGATGAATTCTCAGTACTTCTGTCACACAGCTTGCAGATTGTTTTGTTGGCTTTGTCTGTTAAAGATTCTCTCTATGCCTGCATACAATGAGCAAGGAACAGCAGTTTGCTGAATGTGTTGAATTTGCCAAGCTTTATGAGTGCTATAGCATCAGCATTAATTTTTTTTTTCCTTTTCTTCTTTGCTTAGATATACATTTGAGTCTGGAAGCTTAAGCACTTTGACAACATATCTGTGATGGATGGGGTCCTAATGTAGGGATGGAAAAATGCAGAAGGATAATTGTGAAGATAACCTGAGAGAAGACAAATCTAGACTAAATCTGTGTAGGTAGTGTCTTTGTGTGCGTGTGTTTGTGTGTGCATATGAATGCATGTATGTGCATGCAAGAATGTAGAGTCCAAAAAGGAAAACTTAATTAGAGAGGGTGTCATTCCATATCTAGGTCAGTATATCTCAGTGTCAGAACTGAGTCCCACTGAAACAGATTTCCAGAACTCATGAAGAGTGAGACATACATTTGAAAAAGCATTTGAAATCAGAATGCTTTTCTGAATTATGTCAAAAATGCTTTCTCTTTTTTTGTGCTGTTTGGTCTTTGAAAAAGTCCCTCTAGTATAATTAGGTCTCCTAGCACGATATTGGAGTGCATTGAAAAGTTGAAGTAAATAGCCTGCAGAGGATTGCTGTAGTGCAAAATGGGTCTTCCTCTAGATGAGATAGGCACACATTTTGCTACCTTTTCATGTAAAGTCATAGTCTTCAGCATGCAACTCTTGTTCCTACTTGGCTTATTTGCTTGGCATGAATTAAAACAACTTCTGCCAGTCACAAGAATATATCTGCGTCTATTTGAAAATGCTATTGTTACTGATAACTTTTTCTGTAACCTTCATTTTGAACAATATTGTCCAGCTTGGGTGAAGAAAATGAGCAGATTATGTTGTTAGCATAGTGTGTTTCAAGATTCTACCATGAATTCTGGATCAAAAAATGACAGACAGTTATTTAAATATCATTCAGAACCATGACATTTCTTTTCCAAAGGGAATTCTGTAACTTCAAAATGCATTTTGAGTTTGATTCTGATTTTTTATAAAAGTAGGATTTCAGATCAATTCAAACTTTTAATTTTAAGAAAAAGTCATAGAATCATAGAATTGTAGAATGGTTTGGGTTGGAAGGGTCCTTTAAAGGTCATCTAGTCCAACCACCCTGCCATGGGCAGGGACATCTTCAACTTGATCAGGTTGCTCAGAGCCCCATCCAACCTGACCTTGAATGTTTCCAGGGATGGGGCATCTACCACCTCTCTGGGCAACCTGTTCTACTGTTTCACCACCCTCATCATAAAAAATTTATTCCTTTTATCTAATCTAAATCTACCCTCTTTTATTTTAAAACTATTACCCTTTGTCTTGTCGCAACAGACCCTTCTAAAAAGTTTGTCCCCATCTTTCGCATAAGCCCCCTTTAAGTACTGATAGGCCGCAATAAGGTCTCCCCGGAGCCTTCTCTTCTCCAGGCTGAATAACCCCAACTCTTTCTTCATAGGAGAGGTGTTCCATCCCCCTGATCATTTTTGTGGCCCTCCTCTGGACCTGCTTCAACAGGTCCATGCCTTTCTTGTGCTGAGGGCTCCAGAGCTGGACGCAGTACTCCAGGTGGGGTCTCAGCAGAGCAGAGTAGAGGGGCAGAATCACCTTCCTTGACCTGCTGGCCACGCTTCTTTTGATGCAGCCCAGGATACAGTTGGCCTTCTGGGCTGCGAGCGCACATGTCCAGCTCATAGTCCTTCTTGGCAGGGCTGCTCTCAATCCCTTCATCCCCCCAGCCTGTATGGATACCAGGGGTTGCCCTGACCCAGGTGCAGGACCTTGCACTTGGCCTTGTTGAACCTCATGAGGTTGTCCAGGTCCTTCTGGATGGCATCCTGTTCCTCAGGTGTGTCAACCACACCACTCAGCTTGGTGTCGTCTGCAAACTTGCTGAGGGTGCACTTGATCCCACTGTCTATGTTATTGATGAAGATATTAAACAGTATTGGTCCCAATACGGACCCCTGAGGGACACCACTTGTCACCGATCTCCATCTGGACACTGAGCCGTTGACCACTACCCTCTGGATGCGACCATCCAACCAACTCCCCATCCACTGGAAAGTCCACCCATCAAATCCATACCTCTCCAGTTTAGAGAGAAGGATGTTGTGGGGGACCATGTCAAAGGCCTTACAGAGGTCCAGATAGATGACATCTTTGGCCTTCTAATATAAAGTTTTCAAAAAGTAATTTGGAAATTAAAAAATCTGAAAATGCTGAAACTGTATGTTTTTTACGTTACCAGACAGCTTCCTTTCTATTTTTTCTCATCAACTTCTGTCAAAATTGGCAATTATTGAAAAGTTCTGATTTTTACAGAGAACTTTTTTTGTGTGTGTGTGTGTATCTAGCTCTATTTAAGAGAGAGCTCCACTCAAAGCAGAAAGGATGTCTCATTTTCAGAAATAGAAGACCAGCTGGGGTAAGTGAAGAGGCAGGAAGGACTTTGTCTCCCTAAAGGAGAAGTGCTTGTGCTTGCTTCCGGTTTTCAAGCACAATGATGATCTGCTGTTCATCAAGTTTATTCATGGAGGGAGGATTTTAGAAGTGGATTACTTTTACAAGCTGAAAAGATTTGGGAGAGCTCTGGAAAACCTCTGGAGGCAAAATTAGGAATTTTGTTTGGCTAAAAGACTAAAGAAGATAAGTGGACAGATAATTTGCTCAGACAGCATGGCTCGAAGGAGTATTTTCATGCGGACATACTATGGAGATGCCTCTGCTGAAGACATGAGTGAAATCTTAAGTGAGCTACAGAAATATTGAGAGGTATTAAACCATTTTTGTTTTTGAGAGCAGGTTGTTCTCTCTGGATAGGACTCTGTGCTTAGGCAATGAACTGGAGAAATTATGAACTAGGAGCAGTCATATGGCACTACCCAAGCCTAAAAAGTTTAGGAACACGCAGAATTCACCACCAAAGATCTCATTACCACATCAGTTGGACTACATCACTTCAGACCGCTTTCTGTACAAAGGGCAGGGCTAAATAAGGTTGAGATATCACTCTTATGTTCTGACTGGAAGAAACTCTACCTAGAAAGCTGAAGGAATAGGGAACTGCAATGTGAACTTTGCTCTTTTGTACATGACCACATTTTAACAGAGATTTCACTAGACTGCTTTTTCTTTGATGCAGAAAAGGCCAGAATGTTGGTAGCATAAAAGATTTGTAAGAGCAAAGGAAAAAGAAGAGTAAAAGCAGAAAAAGAGCAAGTGTCAACAGGTAAATAGATAAATGATCCAAGCTATAAGAGGAATAAATGGGCATGACCGAGAAAAACAAATAAAGCCAACTTAGAACAAATAAGGAACATGAGGAACCAGACTCAAAGGAGCAATAACATGACACTGGAAAATTAAGAAGGAACTTATAAGCCATATATATTGAGCAGAAATGTATAGAAAAGATAAAAAAAAAAAAAAAAAAAAGAGGAGGCAAAAAGGTAGCATAAAACAGGAGATACAATATTTCATAAATTACATTTTACCAAGTTGATGATTTTTAATAGTCCACTGTATAGGTTTGAGGTGAAACTTAATTTCACTTGAAAACATGCTATCTTTTATTTTTGTGTATATAGTCTCACATAATGGCTTACCGAGAAGTCAGCTGATGCGCTAACTCCTGTAGATGGGTACTGTACTTTTTTTTTGGCTGCCCACTGACCTCGCATCCAGGAATCTCAAACTTTGCACCACTGTGGTGTACATAAACAGCCACTGTAATCCCTGCTAATGTGACTAAAAGCAATTTATGAGAGATGCAAGAAAACCAAGCTATGCTGCATGGTATAGCCTTACTTCTTCCCTCAGAACTACTTTTTCCTCTCCATTTCACTCCATACTAGTAAAAACAGATGGACATTACCACCCATTCTGGAAATATGAGATGTTATTTTTATGCACCTTTACTCTGGAAACAGTGCCTTGTATTTTATAAACATAATGGGGAAATAATTCTCAACATTTTTCGTGTGTGTTGTGTTTTGATATTTTGGGGTTTTGTTCAATGCTTCCTTTTCTATGACAAAATGAAGTCACGTTTTAGACTGTGTTATCAGAACTTGCATTAAAGAAGTACATGCTAATGATTGTCTCACCACATAGAAAGATGTAATGTGACTGAACTACTCTGTCTTTAATCTGCCTGAAATGCTGTGTGGGGCAGAGGCTTTTGCCAGTGAATACAATACATACATCATTATAACATAATATCTGAAATTGAACTGGAAAAGAATGGCTAAAGCTGAACAAAGCCTCTAGCCCTTGTCCTCCTGCTGTTCAATACCTTGATACAGTAACTTTAGTTTTCCTTTGGCAGTAATTGTAACTGTGAAGTACATCAGATGCCCTGCATGAGAATTTGAAAAGCATTATGGATGCAATAACAAGTGAGAAACAGTAAAAAGAATGAGAAGTAGCTTGAAGTATTGGTGGGTGAACAACTCTGTGTATGTTTATTCTTTTGGGAAGCTTCTTTTTCCCTTTCTCACCATAAAGAAAGTCACTTCATAAACAGCATACTGGTGCCATCAAATGGCAGTGATAAGATAGAGAAAAGACTAGTCAGACTCTTTCAAGTGTTAATGTTTACTAGCTTTGACATTGCATTTCCTAGTGACTAAAGAGGTACAGTATAAAGTGGTGATCTGCCATCCATAATAAATGAACTGCAACTTAGAAATCTTTTTCATTCTATTCAACATGCTATACGTACTTACAATTAGAAAACACACTTCTTTTAGGCAGAGCAAGTATCTGCTATCTATGTTCAAAGAGAAATTAAAACCAAAAATGAAAAGAATGAATCACAAAATTATCCTCAAAATTTCTATTCAAAATAATGATGAAACTCACCGGTAGCATGTTTCTGGGCCCAGAGCTGCTATGCATATGGTAAGGTTGTTCCAACTAGAATTAGTCGCTAATGAAACCAATATGTTAAAAGAGCAACAAGTAATGCCATAATATGGCAGTTAATTACCTTGGTTAATCTTTCTCTGACTACAATGCTTTTATGGAGTATGTGGAAATAGGCCAGCTTTATGGACTGACAGCTGCCATCCATGACAGGTCAGTCACAGGAACTCCACCACTTAAGAATCCTTGAAGGCTTATTTCCTTTTTAAAGATGAGAGCTGGCGATCTTGGCCCTTTGCCCATCTTAATTTCTGGAATACTCCAGAAGAGAGAAACAGCTTTCAGCTATTTTTATGATAAACTTAGGAAGAGTTTGTCCCCATTGATCCTACTAGGAGAAGTAGTAGTTCGTAAAGGCTGCAATGTGGTTATCTATTGATTAAAAATCCCAATTACTAGCCAACAATTCCAACCAAGTTTTTAGTTCTATCTACAACTTTTAATGTATAAAATAATGAAGTAATTATAGGGATGTTATTTCTTCACTAATCTCAGGTCCTTTTGTTCATGTAGCACACCTTTAAGAAGATTTCTGTTTTGCCCTTTTCTTCTCTCAAAAGAAGTTACCTGATGTCCTCCATACAATCTCTAAAGGTTTCACTTAAGAGCAAAAAAGCAAGCTTAAAAGAAACTGTTTTCAATAATTGCCACTTTTTAGGACTAAACTTTGAGTTTCTGATCTACATGTCTGTACAGTTCTGTGTTTTACAATGCAACACAGACAGGTTTATGAATTTTTTTGGAAGGAACAAGTTAGCTTTCTGTACCTATTTTTCATTTGCTCTCTTTTTTTGAGCTCAGCTTTTGTATCTCTCTATTAGATTTTGGAGTGTCTCTTTACTATGGATTTCTATCTATGACTGGGAATTAGAATCTCACTCTCATTTGCATCTTCAAAATTCTTCTGTAATACAAATAAATAAAAATCTTTACAGAGTTTCTATGTTTGCCAGCTCTGCAAATAAGTGCAATTTGAAACCATACGTGAATCTCTATTATGACCATGAGAATGTAGTCCATTATTATTAAGACAACAGGCTGGCCTCATATTTATTTTATCTGGGGGCTTTTTCATCATCTGTGGGAACTCCCAATTGGGTGGTGACAAAGTCTGTCTCTTTAAATATTAATACAGCTTTGGAAAATAGTAATTTTCTATGAAAATGCAGTAAATTAAGATACGAATTTACATTAATTTATAATATGTGATTTGTGAAAGCCTCTTGCTTCTATTGTGTTTAGATACTGTGGATGTTGTGTGTGGAAATGACAATAAAGTCTTGTAATTTGGAAGAGAAATGGAGTCTAAAGCAGTGAAAATGAAACAAATTCCAGGGTTTTCTTAGTCATGGGCTTTTTAAAAATTACATTAGCTAGAGTACTATTTTTAGACAAATGCAAAACACTTCTAGAGCTTGCACACGTATATATAAGTAAATACAAATGTAAGTATATACATGTGTGTGTGTGTATGCACATGTAGACAAACCCCCTAGAATATTAAGTAGGGTCACTCTAGGGACTTTTCTGTTATTATTTCTAGACATTTTGTTTATCTTCAAAAGTGTTCAAATGTCTTGAGTACAATCTGTCAAAAGATTCACATGCAGAAGAGTTCTGCTAAAGATTGTTGAATTTTCACTACGTTTGCAAATTAATCACAAGTGCATTGGCTATTGATTGCAAGATTACAGTCAATGATGCACATCATGAGGACGATCTCATTTGGATAACTCTCACAGATTTGAAAAGTTCTGGTTGATAATGATTAAAGATATTGATTCCAAATTGCTTGCTTGAGAAACACTCTTAGAAATGCCTGAGCTAATTCCCAAAGGTTTACACACTGGGGTGTCTAGGTGTCAATGAAAATTAGTTGAACATATGCTCTTAAATACTTTGTTTATCTTCCTCAGGTAGACACACATTCCTGATAGCCAAGATATCTTTTAAAATCTTATTCACGAAGTCAGTAAGTATTAGTCTTCTGGACCATGAAATAGAAGACTTTTTATCCTGTCCTCTCTTTTAATCACCTCAGTGCACTAAAGAGGTGGTTATTATTTAGGTGTTTTTTTCACAACTGTCACATATTTTGACTTTATGAGGAAATAAACCTTTTGATTTTTTGTACATAGCCTTATCTATCACAGGCTATTTATCATTTGCCTTGGAGCAGAGTGAAGTAACTGTTACTGAGTTGGCTTTCTGACAGGAAGCTTTGGTAAGAATTTGCAGTTTATTGACAGCAACTCTGTTAAATGCAGGATATTCACACACATGTACATACTTCAGGGGACAGAAAGTTAGGTTGTTTTGGTTGGGTTTTTTTTTTTTAATTACCAATTAGGTGTGAGCAATATTTTTTTTAAATATGAAGGTATGAACAATTCTCATAAGGAATAAAATTGATATTTGCACAGATCTTAATCATGCTTGATCTTAGTCATGCTTGATCAGTCATATATCTATGAGGTTGTAGGAAAAAGCTATTCTGGAAAGTCTTTTGAGGGATCTGGTTAGATAGCAGATAATAAAGTAAATGTGAGCGTCAGGACTGCTGTCATTGTGAAAACTTACAGATGTGCATTTTGCTAGATATTAAGAAAAATACAGAGATTGCCATGAGAAATGCTGTAAGCTATCTTGTTCCATGTACTTAGTAAAAGATGAGTATCAGTGGGAATAATATAGAGTAGTTTTCAAATAAGCAGGAGTTAGACAAGATAGTCCAGCATAAGCCTTTTCTTGCCTTCATTTTCTTGACTTTGTGAAGGCTGTGTATGACACAGAAAATTTCCGAAATGACTATGTGATTGGCAAGAAAGAAAAATGGTGACGAATAATAGAATTCAAGCTGAATTGTTAATTGAACGTAGAAAAACACACATGCAGTAACTGCCATTTCTATAATTCATCTTCTATGTTGCTAGAAACTTATTATCAGTTCTCATACCAATTTTCATGATTTAATTGAAAGAAATGTCATATTTTGTATCTGTAATATATATAAACGTACATATCTATTATATATAAATATATACATGGCAGACATTCATAGTCCTTCCACCTCAGTAGAGAGCCATTTGATGGTCTCTTTTAGGGAAAATTGTGGACTTCTTTTGGGGGAGTAATATTCCTTTCCTGAGCCCGCTACTCTTAGGCTGGTGGCATGTTGCAGCCAAATCATTTGTAATAGAAGTAGTCCTAATTATTCAGATTCACATGAGATAAAGCTTTCATTTCTCAGTAGCTCTACTAAAACTGAGGGTTAGGGGTAGAGGGGGATAGCTCATGAAATGAGGTACGTGGGATAAATAAATATGTAGGAGTTTGGACCTTTGTTTTGTGACAGATTGATCTGTTTGATGAGACTTTCCTCTTTAGAAGACTGAAAATTATGTCAAAACATCTTTATGTACATTCTACTGTGTGTGATGCTTGTAACTTTAATTTGTATTATATTAGAAAAAAGTGTTTTATCTTACACCCAAATATGATCCATTGTATCTTATTTACACATTTTGGAAATACTTAGAAGTTATAGAGAAATTTGGTGAAAAAAAAAACCCAAAACCACCCTGCCTTTGTGTTTTATTTTCAAAATAGGTGTATGCATGTGTTAGCATGATTTTAAAAAATAAACCTGACATTTTACACTCAGCTGCATAATGTTCACAACTAAAATGTATATTCAGGCATTCAGAAAGCTGCCTTTGCTTTTAAAAACAACTGAAAAGCTTTTGTGTTCAGAAGATTAGACTAAGTAAGCATCCCAGATGTGCTTTGGTTTAACAGAATGAAAAAATGAAATAATACTTCTCAATATAATTTGTAAATTTCTCTTGTGGCTACATATAACCAACGCTCAAACAGATTTAACTTACATCTAGTTAATTACAATTCCTGACTTAGATCTGTGTGTCCAGTCTTCTTAGCCTACTACAGATCCAACATTTGAGAAATTCCATTTTTAAAAATCATTTAAATGAAGAAAAGGATTTTTTTCAGACACCTAAAACTACACAAGTAACTTAACTACATAGTGTCAGGAAAGGACCCTGTGCATTAGCATGATGTAAATAGAGACATTAACGTTAGCCCTTTAAGAGCAAGATCTGCCCTTAGACAACAGATTACCTCCTCCCCACTATTAGCTTGCTTATTTTAATGTCTGACGTGTTTTAGTTTTAATAAAGGAGATAACATATGTATGCATCTATTTGATATGTTCCTTCTGATAAAGATGCAGGTGTTCCTAGTATTAGTAATGTTAATTAGTCCCAGCTATTGCAGTCCTTAGTACCAGCAGTTCAATTACTGCAGGCTCCAATATGGTCACATAAATGTGAGAAGGGGCTCACTGCACCTGTTACACTGTAGCCTGTCTTAAAAGAAACAAAATTATTTGGTGGCTGGTAGCTGCAAGAGTTCATAAGGGACTAAATGAGGTGCCTGTAAACTGGTATCATGCATAGGAATTCAGTATTTACAGGTTGCACATGGCTGTGAATTGTAACACGTTTATATCAAAGGATGTATAAAGGGTGTATGTTCATATCAAGAGGTATATATATTGGCTGAAGCAACGTGGCTGTTCCTTAGTATTTTCAGAATGTCAATGAGATTTTTACTTTTTAGATGTGAAGTCATGAAAGATGAAAGCATCTTGGTTTAACATCCTATCTGAAGGACAGCATCTCTAACAATACAGAACATATCCCATTGTACTGCACTGCAGTGTGAGCAAAAGTGCTGATGTAAAGAATTCAGGCCCATTATGCTTTTGTTCAGAGATTATAGTGTTATAGCTGAAGATCTACTGAAATAAAAGGAAGGAAAATGGACACATCAAACAATTTTTAGTGTAAGTATGGTACAGGTACTTTTAATGCTAATTTCAAGCTCTAATCTAGAGAGGTCCAGACCTCTGGTTTTTTTTTGTTTTGGTTTGGGTTTTTTTCAATGTACACAGATAATGGGAAACAATAAATTTGTTGCAATAAAATAGCCAGGCAAACAGTATTGCACTGAATCATTTCAGAGATATATAAAGTGGAGCCACATTTAACACAGCCCAGGCCTGAAAATTCCACTTGGCAAGAAGACTGTCACTCCAAGGGTGCTGTGAAGTCCGTTGCTGCACTAGCTGAACTCATTTTGACATATCTATGGAGTAGAGCTGTTCTAGTCTTCCACTAATTGATGAGAAATTGAGACATACAGAGATTAAAGGAGTTTGTGGTCACCTTAAAACTATATCTCCAAAGTTTAGGTCAATCAGTTTATAATGCCTAAAGCCCCATATAGTGCTTTAAAAGTCATCCATCGTGCTTACTAATTGCTGCATTTGAACTGCTGTCATCTTATTTCTTCTTACGGGAAATAGTTTAGACCAGTATGTCATGAAGGGTCAGCAGGTGGAGGTTTATGGGAGCTCAGAGGATGTAACAAACTTCTAACAATGAGTTGATAGCAGCTCAGTTCCCATCGGTTAGAAATATGGAAATTATTTATACCTTCCTGTGTTTACAGCAAGAGCTAGATACCTTTACCTGCTGACACCAATTCTACAAAACCCCGACTTCTTCCAGCACGAAGAGCGAGTTGGTTTCTCACATGGGGTGAATAGATGGTTCTGGTTTTCCCATTGTGCTGTCTCAGATTTGTGGTGTCTTAATAAGAAACCAAACTTCCCCCCAAAAACAAGATGAGAAAGGAAGTGAGGTGTCCTGCTTAGAAAATATGAGGATTTTGTAGCTGAAGAAAAATATGTCAAGTGATTTTTTAGCTGAGGTTAGCTACTGCTGGATGAAACAGTCTCTCCTGCTCTTACCTGCTATACTTTGCATGCTCCTGTCACTTCCTTAGCACCAGTTCTAACCTCATGTGATCTGACCCACGGAAAAAAGTAGCAGAAAAAGAATATTCACCTTGACTGATCCATTTTTCTGATGATTTAGCTCCTTAAACTTTCTTCTTTTGGGTTTAGAGGGACAGTGGGTAAGGCATAAGACACCACAACTAGAAGCAGAGAGATGAAAAGAAGAAAAAGAGAGCCACTCCTTTTGGCTGTAGCTTGAGATCTGCTTATCTGTAGTGTTAAAATGTTCTGTAAATCTTAAATTTGTGAATGATTTGAATTCTTCAGAAGCACTGCCTTGAATCTTGTTAGGGCTGATTTTTGTCCCTCATTTTTCTGAATGTGCAGTGTCTCTCAATTTTTTCAAGTGCGACAATACATTCTGCATAAACTTTAAAGGAACCATGGTATTTCTGATAACTTATGAGGAATTTCCCAAACTGTATAAACATGATTTATTTATTTAAGTTTCTCTTTACCTTCATATATATATACATAATTTATACATATTACTTTTTATGTGATTGCTTATATTAGTTCTTTAAGTGTTTATCTTTTCTTCAGTCAGTAACAAATAATAATGCAGTATCACTAATGGATAACATTATTTATGTAAAGATAAAATTAACAAAGCTCTGAAGGAGAAAAAATAATACATACATTAAATGTTTACTTTTGATTTCATATGTTACGTCTGGATGTTGAACAGAGCTGTACAACGATAATCATCCCAAAATGTTATTGTTAAAAATTAGTTACATCTCTTGTTTGGATCCTAAAAGGAAACTATTGCTTTTCATTTGGATCAGAGTGTATGTTTGTTTGTTTCTTGCAATCACACAATTATTTGGGAGCGTTGTAAACTCATAGATTTTCCTCTGAGGATGGTTTCATTCTGTTTCTTGAAGAGCCAAAACGTCTACATTATATATGATTTTGTTTATCTAACTAAACATAGGAAAAAACTCAGGAAAAAGTAATAGTTGTACATGGACAATTAATTTTACAGAAATTATATACATTAATCATGAAATAAAGTCCATGCAGGGAGATCCTAACACTTATATAACATCCAGCTTGAAGTCAATGGAGTTGTACAAATTCAAAATAACCTGTTTATAGTATCAGAGCTCTAGAAAGTAAGTTCCTTGCAGAGCAGACCTCCTTTTTGCTAGGAAAATGCTATCCATGTTATATACATAACTATACAAATGATAGAATAATTTAGAGGGAAAAAAAAAAAAAAAATCATGATCTAAATAAGATTCCTTTGGTATTCCAGTGGTTTTCTTTTTTTAACTGGAAATGCAAAGTCTTAAAGCACCCACTCATACTCTTCTGAAAATGTTCTGCCTCATGCCAAATACAAAATATTTATAAAGCATTCTATATACTTTCCTACTAAAAATGTAGTGCAAGCTTATTGTAAATAAAAATGCTATGCATGTATCTAACAGAATGCATGTCCAAAACTGACAAAACCTAAAAATAACCCAAATTTCTTAGAAAACTAAATTTATATTTTTAACTGTTTAACAAAAAGAGGTTTTTGCTTTTTTCATCTTGATGTTTTATTTTAAGAAAGCATTAAGAGGCACTGAACTTTTATTTTATATTTTCATCTTTATTTTGTTGAAAGGGATTTTTTGTTCATTATCATAGAATCATAGAATCATTAAGGTTGGAAAAGACCTCTAAGATCATCAAGTCCAACTGTCAACCCAACACCACCATGCCCCCTAAGCCATGTCCCTAAGCGCCTCATCTACACGTGTTTGAAATACTTCTAGGGATGGTGACTCCAACACTTCCCTGGGCAGCCTGTTCCAATGTTTGACCACTCTTTCAGTAAACAAATTTTTCCTAATGTCCAGTCTAAAACTCCCTAGGTTTATTATAGACTTGTATAAAAAATAATAAAGAAGATAAATTAAAAAAGGATAAAAATACTGCATTTAAAAAAGAGAACCCTATGCAGATTCTGACAGTTATAAAGGTTTTGAAATTCTTTAGTTATAGTGGCAAATGCAAAGAGAAATATAGGAAGTATTCTAGTTACAGGATTTCTGCCATCGTGCTTAGTTTGACTAAAAGGAACTCTAATACTATATTTTAACTGCAGAATGTAAAATATGAATGTACAGATAAAGTATTTATTTGAAATGTATCTTTTTCTTAAAACTAACTCAGTAATCCTTTTTAAAATAGAGTATATGTTAACAATTAGCATTCCGAAATTTTGCAAGTTAGCAAAGTAGTTTTCATAAGCTTATGGCAAAGCAAGACAGTAATTCATAGCTTTTTTTTATAAGCATCTGAACCAGGGAAAATATGGAGAGGAGAAAATATAATTATTTCCTGGTGAAATATGAAAGATGAGAGCTGCCTCCATTTAGTAGTTTACATACATCTGTAGATTAATGCTTACTGACATAAGCAAATTCAAAAATAGAAAATGTGATGGTTACTGTATTTGGTTCAGTTTCTTTTTTTTTTTTTTTTTTTAACCGTAAGGCCTACTTGTTCTTATAAGAGCTTCTTATACAAAATAACAAACTGTTCTTGTGAAATAAGTGTTTATGATTATATGATCCTGAAAACGGGATATAAGTAAAACTAAATATCAGAATGTAGTCTTACTTAAATCCATTAGTAGTTGTGATGCTTATAGATTCCCAAGAGATACTATAGAAATAGTGAACAATGATAATGGAACTTCTAACACAATCATTGTGTAATTGATGTTGCAGTATATACTACCGCACTCACAGACAATAGCGCTGTAATAAAAATGGTAGTATTAATGCATATTACCCTGTGTTTTACTGCAGTTTCACCTCTCTTTTTCTCTCTTTCTCTTTTGTGTATGTATTTTATATATATCTTTGATTTAGAGTAGCTGTTAAATACAAGACATGTTTGGGCATGCTGTAATCGTGTATGCCTGAGTTGAAAATGGCCATATCTATATTTCATATATAATGTCCTTCTATCAAACGTCACTGTTCAGCTAAAGAAAAACTCTTTTATTCTGACTGTATTAGCAATAAAAGTAATTTAATGGAAAAATTTTAAATTTTAAATTTAGTCATTTAAAATATGGCCCTCTATACTTATACATTATACAAATCTTATCATGTAGAAATTCTGAACCAGGAGGTGCCTTTGGTTAGATGCATAAAATCTAGAAAACAGCAGTTAAGTATGAAGAAATGAGTGCTAAATTAAATTAGGCATTATCCCTTCTCTTAATAGGATCAATTCAAAGATTAAAAATATGCTGTGAAATACTCATCAGCTGCATGCTAAAGATATTTAACGAGAAAAAATGGTAAGCCTTACTCATTAAAATTAGCAAGGCAGGTACGGGAGGATGTAATAATATTGACCCAGGAGTAAAAAGGGATTGAACTCCACAGGCCATCTCATTGCTAACTTCCCTTTTTAAAAATTTCTTAATAACTTTATTTATATCCTGAGAAAAGTGGTTTTCACAATGAGGTGTAGGGTTAATTTTGATTTCTTTTCTTTTGTTTTTTTAGCAATCATCTTTCACTTGGAAAAATACTTGGATCATACCTTCTACTCGCATAAGCCTTGAAGACGAAATGAGTAGATTTTAAGTGTGATTAGGGCTTTACTTTTCCTTCTAGATGAAGAGGAGATGAAAAGATTATTCTCAAGATGCATAATATGTATTTAGCTTCTCTGAAGTTTCTTCTTATGGTATTTTTAAAATATAGCCAAATCAGAATAGGTCATGTTTCAAATCCACCTGCTCTTCATTGTGACCAAGATTGTATCTTACAGCTTTAGCATTCCATCAATTTAAAATGTTGAACATCTTTTATTCCTTTACTTTCTACATTATGTTTTGATTAACCTTTATGGGTCTATCTAGTATCTTTTTCTCATTTTTTGGAACTATTTTTTATTGAATCAATTTACCTAGTCTGACATAAATCTCAGGATTCTTACAGTCAACTCTAGCTAATATAGAAAATATAGCTATAGCAGTTATTATCCTCCAGTTCTTCAGTATAGATGCTGATTTTAATGAGAAATTCTATGTTACTGAGTTTTAGAACCTCTTAAACTAACTTTCTCATTTAAGTTTTTAAGTTAATATCACTGTGAGCATTTAGCGTGATCATTTCCATAAAAGCTATCTGAAATGACACTGCAGTCAGCTCACTTCAGTGGTTTTGATTGCTTCCAGTACTAATTTTGCTACACAGCATTTTAGGTATACCCATAATGCTGTTGGAGATATGACTGGATCGCTTTTAGGTATAGCAAGGCTAATTTATGTATAGATTGATGGCTGCAGTGTCGATACTACAACATAGGATTAGCACAAACTAGTGCACAAATAAACATTCATATTTCCCCCTGGGCTTGCATAGGTTGCGCTCAAAATCCATGTTACGCTTTCACTGTTCTTACTATCAAACTAGTTAAACATGAGTGACGCTTGCCTATTGGTACCGAAAATCACACATTCTGTCAGAGGTGTTGACTTTTCATTTTCCCTTGTGTGCTCTAGATCTAGTTATTCCAAGAAACAGTCAGTAACACAGTGAGAAATATGTAGTATGATATGTCATTTGAATAACAGATGCACACACAACTGGAAACATTGCTAGTGATGATTCCTCTTCAATTTCTCAGTCTTAGTGACATTTTCCTGAGCTTTCATAAATATTTGCTGTCATATTTGTTCAACCTGGCAAACATAGTAAATATAATAGTTAAGGAAAAAAAAATATTTTAAGACACAAAATTGGGAGGAAGTGAAGGATGCGAAGAAACTGAGACCTTTCCAGAAATTTTTGACCTGCTCATCATGAGTATATTTATTTCTTAAAATGTGTATAGTGTAATTGTATAATTCTTTTCAGTCAGAAAAGTTATTTGCTTAGGTATTCAAGAATCTGTGTATATATAGTTATAACAAATAACCTTTATCATCTTAAGTATTTATGCAGATAATGCAGGACTACACTGACTTTTTCATTTGATGTAGTGTAAGTAAAGTTGATCACCCTATTCCAGGGATTCTTGCTTTTATTTTATTATTCTTATTTTCTTCCATTTGTTATAGAGGAACATACAGAATTAAGGGGCACTTCATTTTTATATTCTGAAGTCTTCTGGTTTTCTGGAATACATCTCAGCCTTTTTTCATTCATTCTTTTCATTTTCAGTATATTTTCAGTCCTTTTCTTTCAGATGCATTTACTTTCACAACAGCAATAATCCCAATATGCATTGCTCACTCAATAATTCCTCAATTTGTTCCTCCTTCATGACTGATTTTACATGACCCTCCAACCTCAAATTCCATTTTAAATTCTACAGGCCAGAACCAACTAAAAGGTTTGGCCCTACTTCCTTACCAAATTTAGCTTTTGAACTTCTATTTGACACCTATCTAATCTGTGAATGGCAATATATACTAAAACCACTGAAGAGATTAAGTGTTGAGGTGTAATGGACCTACTTGTATAACTGACAGTTCTGTAAATTTGTGATGTTCTGCAATAAACACTATGTTCAGGAAAAAAATCATTGGACTGCATATCCAGGCAAAAGAAAACATAGTAGTTGTTCACTAAATCATACCTATTGAATGAATAATAATTACAACTGTTTAAATGCCATTTTCATAATGCATTGGAGATTTTTTAATGGATATCCTAGCCACTGTGGAAAGTATGAACCAGGAGCTATTTACACAGCCCATTGCCACACTGGCTCAGTTTTGAGTTTAATTTTTGTTACTCTCTTTTTTTTTCTTTTCCCTGCATTTTGTTATATGTGCTGTCTAGTGCGTATTTGCTGGCTTACATTCATGTAGCTTTCTTTTGTCTAGATATTTCAAGAACTACGCCATCTTCATTCTCTATTTTATGTGTTCTCTTGTGTGTTTTATGGGAAGATTTACAAGAGTACCACTTGCTCACCTGTAAGTTGTATTCCACTTATGGCAAGAATCTCACCTTTTCACTCCCAAGTCATTTTCTCCAGTTATGGCATCTGCTTCCTTACCTAGAGGAGGACAAAGGGACTCCAAGAAGGAATATATTTGTGTATTCCTTATTTTCCTATATGTACAACCTGACTGTTGAATTAGCCTTCTTATGACTGACTTCAGAAATGTAGAATTTCTGCTTCTTGAATGGACTGATCTGGATTTGGGTTCTTATTCTCTGCTATTTTAAAAAATTAAAAACTACTTTTACTCATTCAAATTCAAATGCTCAAAATTGCCATTCCAGTGTAGTTTTTATATCCCCAAGTGCAATTGTCAACCAAACAGAGCAAAGAGTACCTAGGATCCCTTTTTTGCCTTCATATTGGAAGCTAAGGGGCTTTTTTTACTGTCTAAATCCTTTTCCTCTAATTCTTTCTTCACAGTGAAACTCACCTTTACTTGGGTCTTTTATGGACACTTTCCCAGCCTAAAGTACGTAATGGTACTTGTACTATCATCATCCTCATCAAATATAGACATTTCATAGACTAAAAATTTCACAGGCAGTGCCAAAGCACTGGATCTTATTCTGTTCTCTTTTACTCATGTTTCTCCATTGACTGTAATGAAGTTGGACTAAGTGATAAGGTTAAACATGGACATCATGCTTTTTATCTTATCTATTCCTATAGAGTTCCTTCCTCACAAATATATTTCAAATTAAATATGACAAGTGCACTGCCACAGTTTTCCTTCACAGATTATCAGCAAAGTAAATTCTGAATGGAAAGGATTTCTCTATTTTCCATGTATCTTTAAAAAAAAACATTCTTGGACTCTTCGCATTATACATAGTAGTGTAGTTATTCCCTTCTCATGATAATAAAAGGGAGTTATAAAATAAAGTCCTGTTCTGTTATACTTCTGCTACTGATCTCAGAGATAATTATTAACTTCTGGAAATCATTTTGCAAAGATACGTATTAGTCACAAATGTTGATTGCTATTTTATTGTCTCTCTTAGCAATGCCATCATCCAGGGCTGATTTTGCAAACCATTACAGTAATTCATTATAAGTAAATAACTCTTGAGAATTTATCTGTCAGTTGTTTCACATAGCCTATGTATTTTATGCTTGCTCATCTTAGCAGAGACTGTCTCTACTGTAAAAGAATGGAGCACTTAGGTAATCATGATAACTTCTGATGAATGTGTGCAGGTGAATATTATCTATCACTTTATATTATTTGAACAAAACTCAGAGAATTATTTTCCTTTGATGCTATATTTCTCACCTGTCTTCTTCTGTCATTCCACATTTTTACTTTTCAATGCAGCAGTTGTGAATAGCTGTAAGTTTTTATCCATGAAGAAAAATATTTTTTAAACAAAAAGAGTTATTTCTTTGGGGAAGGTGTTCATATGTTTGGTATCTTAAAAAAACCCAAACAGACAAGTCCATATTAAAAAAACCCACAACAACAACTACTAATATTGATACCAAAGAGAAATAATAATAATTAAAAAACAACAAAAAAACCACCCCAAAACAGATTTTTAGGTATTTGTAAGATTACATGTGGCATGATTTTGACACATTAATTGATTTACATACTTACGTGCTTAAAGCCATTTGTGTCTAAAGGTACAGAAAGGTTTGGTAAATTAGACTTTACAAATACAAAAAGGATACATTTTATACAAGTGATATTCTCAGCTGTGGCAAAACTATATAGTAACTAATAAGACAACCATATATGCTATTCCTTGATGCTTCCGGTGGGCTTAAAAGAGTAAAGAGTAGCTTATAGTGTGGAAAAAGGATTAAAAAGTGGATAAAGATGAAACAAATAAATAAAAGCAGGAATCAATCATTTATGATACATTACTGGCAAAAAAACCTGTCCCATGGATATTCAGAGAAGCTAGTATTATATGCCTCAAATAATACATTACTTATAAGTTCCAAATCAACTCAAACCTATTTGTATTTTACATAAGGATAAGTTTTTACCTACCAACTCCAGACATCTCCGGAATACTGGCGGTGTACATGTCCTTGGTGAATTTTGGTTCATTGTCATTGATATCGTGGATTTTAATGATAAATTCAGACTCTGGCTCCACTTGTCTTCCAGTTTTTCTGTCTATAGCCTTGGCACGTAGCACATACAGGGACTTTTCTTCTCTGTCCAATTTCTTTGCAGCATGAATATCTCCTGTATTTTCATCTATAATGAACAGACTGCCAGCCCCATCTCCTGTTAATATGTATTTTAAATTTCCATCTCCTTTATCTTGGTCAGTGTGTAGCTTCAGGGAGGTAGAAAAGAAGAATTCTATAAATATATGTATTGTTATTACAGACCAAATCATTCAGCGTATATGAATAAGTCTGTACAATCTTGACTGTAATTGGGGTCAGCAGTGGTTATCTTCTATTTCACTGTTGGAAAAATTGCAAATTTGAGACTCAGTCATACACAAAAAATAGCTCTAAACAAACTCATAAGGACACAGGGGGATGCAGAAGATATTGGAGTAGTATTTAAAATAAGCAACTTAAACCAAAAAAAATGGTATTTCTTTGAATAGTCTGCCCAGAAACTACCAGAAGTCTTCTTTTTGAAGATGACAGGGGTGTAAAAGTCCCAAGGTTCTATTTGCAAAATAACACTTGTCTTCCCATTTATTGATTGCTGATAAGGCAACCAGTTACCTTGTAACAACATAGAATAAGTGGGTTTTAAGGATTACAGCTTCTGAACTTCCCAAATTCAGCTATAAATGGTCCGATTTAAGCAATTTGTGTTTCTAGTTGTTTTTTTTTTTTTTCCTTTAGGAACACCTTACCTCCATTAATTACTTCCTTCTAGTCCTCTCCACACAGGAGAAATGATTTTCAAGAACACTAGGAGGTAAATTTTCAAAGCATCGAGTGGGGTTTAACACTCCTTTTCCTACTACACCATTTCATAAGAGTTCAAAACTATATCCCTGTGAACTTACAGGCACTGATTAGTTTGCCGTATAGCACCGTTATGAAAAAGTGCCTAAAACCAAAGCCAAAGCAAGCCATTGAAGCTGACCCAGGCACTAGAAATTCTCACATAATACTCTTTTTCAGAAGTCTATTCCTCTAGTTTCATTTACAGGGACCCACAGTTCCTTTTTATGAGCATCTGCAGTATATTTTCCTCAGATATATTCTTACAGTCACATCTGGGCACCGATCGGTGACCTGAGTGTTTTTCAAATGTGGACAGAAAGAATCTTATCCCAGCATTTTTTTGATTTCTCTGAGTAGAATAATATAGTATATCATCCACCTGAGAAAATACTGTTCAATATCAGTAAAGGTATTACTCTAGATAGTCACTAAGGCCAGATAAGTTATTTTATTCCACTTCTTTCCTTGTTTCCTTGCTTCTGTATTCCTGCCAGTGTTTATCTCCATGTTTCATAGCTAAGCCATTGCATTTTTTTATTACCTCACCTGTATGAAGGGTGATTGTGGTGGATTTTGTTAAATTTCTTGACTTTGATTTTTTCCTCTAGTTTAACACTGTAGCCCTACACTAGTCACCAAATGTGATCTGATTATTGTAATGGTCTTCTAGAGGTAAGATTGGATGAGATGACTATCCAAACAGTTTTAGCACTTTAACTGTGAAAATTCTTAAGGATTGCATACAATGGGTTGAAAGAATTATATACAACATGCATACAGCACTCGAAAAAAGTCCCTGTCAACTTGCCAATTGTGCAGGTAATACAGAGAAAATAAACTTAAATATTTTATGGGTATCTTGACGCAGAATATGGAGCTCTATGTAATCAATATACAAAGTTCATTGAAAATACTTGATTCTTATTTTCATATTTGATTCTTATTTTCAGGAAAAAGAGTAGACTTATTTGTATGTGAAGTACAAAATATAGCGTATTTCTTTTGGTCAGATGATTTTGTTTTGTGCCACACAGGACAATTTCCTGTCCCTAAGAAACAGTGCACATTCTTTCTTGTCGAGATATTCCTCACCTTGTGGCATAAATATAGCTTTCTCCTTTTTTCTTGCAGTAGAAGCTTTTTAAAAATATGCCAAATAAGATCTCAGGACTGATGACTAGCACCTGAACCTAGTTTTCTCATGACGACAGGACAGCTTCTTTTTGAGTCTTTAAAACTTCCAAGAGCCTGTTATGATGCCCTGTGTTGTTACATGCCTCCTTAACATCCTCAGCCAGCCAGCCGGGGGAGCAGCTAGAGCAAGAGCCGTGTCTGGGACCTCGGTGAGCGATCAATCCCATGGGTCAGGAGAAGGGAAATAACTTAACATAAGACGTTAGGGAGGCTGGAGCCTCCATAAACATAACATCCTTTCTCGACACTGAATATAAGGAAGTACTTATCGATTCTCACACAATAAATTATCACTGACTAATCAGTAATTTGTTAAACTGTTTATAGTACTAACATTAGTCAGGTAAGTGCTTATATTAGACATGTAAGTTCTCAAAAGTTGAGTAGCTGCACATTCTGTCCTGTATTTACAAAGTTACTTTATGTATTTTTGAAATAATTTCCATCAGTCTCCCTGGGGCTTTTGTTTTTTTCCTGCACATGCATATACTTGTACAACACACATTGTTATTGATAGAAATTTATTTAACTTGCTTATTGTTCTATGAATTAAATTGGCCTCTGGCCCAGAGGTATTACCTCCATAGCAGCCTGCCTGGCAGACTGCAAAGGAAGAGACAACTTACAGGAGCCCTGGTCTTTGTCAGGACTGTTATGCATGGGAAGAATGCAATATGTCCAGAGACACTAAAAGTTTCCCACTTTAAAAACAAACAGCCATTACTGAAACAAAATCTCGCACAGTTCCGAACTGGAAAGTAAAAGAAAGAAGGGGACAGGGGGTAAAATGAGATTTATATATTGTTTATCTTGACTTAGAACAGAAAACAAAATTCTTAGTTTAAATTGGAATATATTGTATATGTGGAATTTTAGCAGAAATAATAAGTACACAATATGCATTTTACTGGTAATTATATCTGGTATGTTATTTTAATATAATTTTATTTGAAACTGTGGTAATAATGTAGTTCATATTTGAAAACCTGCTAAATGTTTTTCCCAGGAAGTTCTGCTACCTAAAGAATATTTCAGAGACTATAAACTGATTTAAAGTTAGTGCTTTACCTACTAAGATTGTAAATTTTACTATTTGAAATTTTTTATTACTACAAACTCTTTCTAAACTTGGAGAACTGGTCATCTGCTGAAAAGAGGTCCTATATAGTAAAAGAAGACAGATGCAGGTGAATCGCAGAGATTCAGGCTGTGAGTGTAAATAGTGTTAGCTTGCCAACCTCATTTTGATTGCTCATATGAGCAACTCTGCTGGCAATCCAGGGTTGATAACCCCTTGAAATGGGGCGACAATGAGCAAGTAGTGGGAGCTGTGATCTTTTCTGCACTAACAAGTGGTTCTGGAAAAAAAATCACATCTGTCCATTGCCATTCCCTTACCCTGCTCCTCAACTCTACATAGATCCTCAGAGAACAGGTTAATTTATTTTATCTGCCTGTTCAAACTATCTACAAAGATGTCAGGTAGCTCAAACTGTAATGGGTATTTTAAGTTTCCTACTTATCTCATATTTCTACCAAATGATAAACAGAATTTTCAAGCATGATAAATTTGGGAATAGAATGTGATTTCCCCGCAATGAAGAGTTCTACCTCCTACTGCCAATTTTCTATTGAAGTACTCCACTTGAAGTACAGTTGCAAACTTTCACTTCTTCTACATGTAACAATTTCTAATTCCTATGTATGCTTTGGTTTGCACTTCGCATTTGAGGAATCTTCATTAATCTGTGAAGTAATTTTGCAACATCACAGTTTGTGAAAAAAAATGGGATCATTTTCATATTTAAGAATAACAAAATAAAGCAAAACATTATCCAGCATCTTATAGAAATAAAATACTAGTTGTGTAAAACAGAACAATCCAACCATTCTCTCACTATATTAGAGTTATATAATTACAAAACATGCTTTTAATGTATAAGACAGAGTAACTCCACATAAGATTGTAGATGTTTATGCAAAAGAAGTATAAGGACATATACATTTGTAAAAAGATACTGCAATTTAATTTTGACCAATCTATATTGTGTTTCTTTATGACTGGTAATCTTCTATAAACTTCTTAAATATTTTGAATTTATAACATAAAATATTATTTCAGCTTTTCAAATTTTAATTGTTCTATGGAGAGCCTGCAGACAATCGCCTACAGAAAATCACATGCAAAAATGTTGTGTGTTACAATATGTTTAGAAAATATCATGCCCTTTATTCACTAAAACCAAGGAACAAGAACAGACAAATATTCTAAATCCTATTTCCAGTTATAGTAAATGGTTTTACATATAAAATATTTTGTGGATTTTTTTTTTTTTTTTAATTAGTAAACTCTTTATGTGTGTGAAGTGGGCTCAGATGTTCAAACTGGAAAAATAGTATTCATACATTTGATCTGAAATAATCTTTGACTGCTGTGGTTTCCCTTTACATTTTACAGACTCAGCATGTCTGGGGATGTCCACCATTTACTATCAGCAGAAAGTCATTCTGTTGAAATTTTTTTTTTTTTTTTAGTCTACATGATTCTTTTTCTTTGTTTGGGGTTGGCTAGGTTAGCAAGCAAAAACCCTATATGGGTGGAAAATGAACTTGTCAAATGTGTCCTTTCTCATATCATAAATTGATCATTCTGCAATTTCTGTGAAGAGCTGCAGGTTGGAGGAGAAGCATGAAACACTTTGATAAAGGAAAACAAACAAACAAACAAAAAAAACCCCAAACCAGATAATGTATTAGATTACTCAATGTATAGTGACCACACCGATAAAAAATGCCATCCCCATTCCATTCAATATCCAGCACCAAGTCATCTGAAACACATTGGAATGAAGACATAACTTAGAAGATGCACTGCTGAGTATCTTGATTTCTTAATATTCTTTTTCACACATTTCTTTTTCTATAGTTTTCTGTGTGGCTGGCTAAACGTGTTCTCAACACAACTTTTCCTGAGGATCATCAGAGACAAAGACATTGGTAATGGTTATGGCAGTGACAATTAGCTATTTCTGTAACAATGTATGTCTTATAAGTATGGGCATATTTATAAATGCTTTCTCAATCTTTTTTTTTCTTTATTGACATAGGAGAAGTGTGCATCTCAAATTAGCTTGTCTATCCAGTTCTGTGGAACTGAATTTTTATGCGATGTAATAATTGAGATCTTGATGTTCTCAAAAGAAATCTTGACATAAATTTACATGGATCCTTGTTACTGTAATTTACAATAAATAAATGAGTAGGTAGGCAAACAACAGATTATCTCAGAGTTCTGTAGCATAATTCTGCTTCCCCTAAATTAAGTACCTTGCTCCTTTGGCTTACACTTCACCCCCATGTAGCATTCAATATTGATCAGCAAATGGTGGTTATAACACAGAACTGCCTGGTTTCAGGAAATATTTTATTTGACTATGCATTCTTAGTATGTCCAAGGCTAATCCATAACCTCTCTCAAAGCTGCTATTATTATACACAGTAGATAAGATATCAGCATTCTTTGGAGGGAAAAGATATCTCATAAAGTATCAAAAATTAATATGGAATGGCAAAAGAAAACATAGAGGAAAAAGAAAAAAATGTTTCCTTAGAAAAGAGTTCCTTAAAGGCCCATGTTTAAAAGTACTTGACTGTTTCTTACTAATTAAATTTTAATTTATTAAATTTCCTGTAAACTGTGCAGCTGATTTGGTTCTCAGCTCTTTGTAATAGAGAGTAACTCTTTTCAAGTTAGGCAGACATATAATCAATGGAAGAGGGGAAAATCAATGGACACAGTTAATAAACTATATAGTGATATGAATGTATTTTCCCCATTTAGAAGCAAGAAAATTCCAGGCTTCATTTAAATTTCATTTTATTTGCAGTTTATTTCTGTACAACTATTATTGCAGATGAAAAAGGGAAAAAAGAGCAAGATGAGCTACTTATGACTAGAGAGGTTGTTATGAATAAATACAGTGAAAACATTTTTTGGTTGCCTAAATTTAGAAAAGAGGTATGATCTCTCTTCTGGAGAGGGTTGAGGGGAAAGGAAGGAAGAAGACACACAAAGAAGGGGCTATTACTACAGATTTCTTACCTCCACTGCCTCCACCCACACAGTTGTCTCCAGCAGAGGAATCCTGATATCCCATGGTCTTCTGTCTCAGACCTTATTTGCCTGTAAATGACTTCTAGAAAGCGTGAACAATGTTCTTTCCTTACTTTTTAAGAGAAAATATGTGGGGGGATTATTGTGGTCAAACAAACTCTTTTTAGTGTCACTAAATTGGTACATCTGCATATTTTATTGGGAGATGAAGACCATGCTGATGTCTACATTGTTGTGGTGAAAACAGTACCAGAACACAAGTGAACCTCTTCAAGGGTATGTCGAGGATACAGGATTGCATGGAGCTGCAACCACAGCTAGAATGCAGATGCACATGGGAGGAACAAAGGGCGCAAATACAGGGTTTTAAAGTCAGAAATCTTTTTTTTTTTTTTCAGATGTGTCATAAACTTACCAGATAGATAGGCAGGTGATTGATATCTGACCTGGAGGACAAGTGAATTCATGGGCATGCCCAGTCCCAGGCCCAACACCTGAAACTCCAAACTCTCTAACATGCTGGTCACACATTAGAGAGAGTAGAGGCTCCTATCTGTCTCAGCTATTTTTATTTATTTGCTCTCGTCAAACCAGGACGTGGAGGAATGGGAGGAAGACGCAAAACTGCATCTTTTCTTGGCATGGGGAAGCAGTTCTGGGTCCCACAGGTTAGATATAGCTATGGCGTGTTACTTTTCTTCCTGTGTTCACTATCAACAGTGTTGCCTTGTATATTGTGCAATACTGCACTTGGGTGTTCATCCTTACTTGCTATTTACTGTTGTGTTCAAGTAGAAGTACAAAGTTCTTTGAGCAAAAGTCCTACAAATTATGTTAGAAAATTTTAATGTCCTTACAGTATTTTTTAAATTAATCCTGTAGAATTGTGAAGGTGTTTTCATAATTTCTGTAAATTTGTTATGATAATCTAAAGGGCTTAATTTCTCTTTCATACTATATTTGTGTGAAGCACTTTCTAAGGAGTTTACTGCAGTCTTCTCTGTTATTTCTTTCCACCTTGACCAGTAAAGTTAGATTGTATTTATATTTACACCAAACATTGAAAATGCTAATGGTAAGTTTGTGTATGCCTGTATATGTATTTTAGATGTTTGGAGAAGTAGCTTATTGCATGCTCTTTGTTAATTTTGGCTGGCATAGAGTTTAGTTTCAATGTGTGTCATTCAAAGGTCTTTCTTAAAGGAGGACATTAGGGTTTGCTTGCTGGGTTTTTTTTTCTTCCAGTTGTTGGAGGCGTAACAATAAAAACGTGAAGTGTAAATGGTGCTTGTTCTTTTGGTTTGAGGCTATCACAAGTCAGCAGGGGAAACTTGGAAGCTATAAAAGACAAAGATTTTTTTCCCCCTGTGAAAATAAAAGCTGATTCAAGAGTTACATTGGTATTGTCTTTTTATACCAAATGTATTTCTGTTTAAGGTTTTGCTAAACCATAATGTAGCTGTCCCAACACATCCCTGTTCTTTTTATATTTCATGTGCAATTTATGCTTCAGATGGAAAACATTCCCTTCCCCCAAAACGCTGTATATATTCAGCCTTTTAGTTCCTGGTACAGTTAAGATGCTTTCCACATGCCAGTCACAACTTTGCCTTTACTACAAAGTCTTTTCTTTGAGTTTACCTTTCATAACATTGCTTTCTTTATGGCTTAAGGCAAAAGACTCAAGCCATGTATAACTTCAGATTGAAAAAAATTTCATAATGAAGCATTATATTAATAGTTTGACAACTGGAAATATTGAGGTTTTGCTGTAATATATCCAGACCTACTGACTCTGGAAAATGTATAGGGAAACCTAATAGACTGTACATGGCATAAACGATCAACTTTGCAAAGTGTCATTAACTGTCGGATTTTGTATGATTCTTTCAAATATGCTTATGTCTTCCTAAATGTGAAAGCAATAAGCATAAATAGTAAGCAATGGGAAGGAACAGGGAAGTGTAAGCTATTCAGGTGTGTCCAAAATGACCCTTTCAGAAATGAGAGGAAAAAAAAAAAGTTTCTGTACCTTTAGGATTCCTCAAACATCTTTTAATCACAGTTTCTAGCTAAAGCTCCTGGGCTGAGAAACATGCAAAATACAGGAAAACACAAGCTCATGTGTATGTTACTTTTACAAAGCCATATGCCTATTTACATTAAATTTCTATTCATATATGGTGGTTGTACTATGATATTTACTCCGAAGCTGTGGCACAGAAAAAGATTGAGTTTTCCAAGTCTGCCCAGTATGCATTAAAGCACAAATTGATTTGACCCCAGGAAACTTGACTGTAATTATCACTCTAAGCTTACTCCAAGTAAAAAAGGTTATGCATATAGAGGTGGGAAAGAAGACAGTATTTGTAAAGGAGGATGGATGAGTATTACCTAAAACAAAATAAATTCATACCATAAATGCAAGAAGTGTAATTGAAATAAAAGCTTGTAGCGTTCCAGCCAACCCTAATATCTCACAGAAAATATGTTGAGTGCTAGTGACACGTAGGATATTAAATAATGCCCTCACTGTATGATTTCAGACCTTTGTGAGGTTTACAGCAGCTAGGATACAGCACCAAGAGCAGCTCAGCCAATATTCTCCTTCATTAACATTTTAACGAATTAAAAACTCTAAAGATACCTTAATAACTGCAGTAGTTCTTCAGGGTGGATTGCAGTAACAGTATCTGCATTGCTTTAATTTTCCATTTATGTGTGTTTAATCAAAAGTTTTATGTATGTGCTAAATGGCAATGTATTTACCTGACTTGAATCCATGACATCAGCACAAACTTCTTAATTAAACAACCAAACTCTGTGCGTGATGGTAACCTAAGTGACTGTATATTAAACAAGGCAAATGACATTTACTTTTCTTATCTTCTGTTTTCCAGCATCTGGTTCCTGTGTTCAGCTGTCTATTGTTACAAATTCTCTAGAGAATGATATTGTGAAAAACACTGCTGACATCAGCTGCAGGTGCTGATTTTGACTTTAGTAGGTAAGGGTAAATCTGGTTTTCATTCAGGAAGGGTTCAGACTGTATATTAAACAAGGCAAATGACATTTACTTTTCTTATCTTCTGTTTTCCAGCATCTGGTTCCTGTGTTCAGCTGTCTATTGTTACAAATTCTCTAGAGAATGATATTGTGAAAAACACTGCTGACATCAGCTGCAGGTGCTGATTTTGACTTTAGTAGGTAAGGGTAAATCTGGTTTTCATTCAGGAAGGGTTCAGCATCTGCTGATACAAACATAATATGGGCAAATTCATTCCCTCCATGTACATCTCCGCATACTAGGGGGGAGTCCTGGAAACTAGAGCTGTTTTCTCAAGTGCCTCCTTCCCCTGCATACCTTCTACATCTCCTGTGCCCTATATGCTAGGTTGTAGTCAAATCTGGAAAAGTGGTTGCATTCTTACTTCTGCACAAATGATTGGATTTCAGAGCATATAGAATTTGTTTGTTTGTTCTCCTCTCTCTATTCTCCAAATCAACAGCTGGATTGCAGGTTTTCAGCCTGATGAAAAGAGCCAAACTGTTTTTTTATGGTTTGCAATACCCTGTCATTTGGCTGTTCCATAACATGAGATACAGGTTTACAGGAAGTGACTACAGTCATCAGTTATCAGTGACTATAGTCATCAGTGACTATAGTCCACAGGTCAGAAATTATCACATCACAGCATGAAGCACTGTCACTTTAATCAATCCCAGGAACAGGTGGTAAATCCATCATTATTTTAAACGCTTCACAATAAGAAAGGATATTTTTCTCATAGATTTTTCTCTCACCAGAAAATTCTGAGTGAAATCTGCCTCTGTGTGTGATATCTCTTGCTGTTTCAGAGGCGCTCAAAATGCACTGTAGTTTCAAAAGATGTGCACAGAGATAGGCAGTAATAAAAGCTCTGGCCCTGGAAGCAACATGAGTTTGTCATATGGATGGATTATCCCTTACCCTCCACAGAACTAATTGATCTGGGCTCAGCTCTACACTAATAAGCATATAAGAAATATTCTGGTAGGGGAGACCAATGGTTTGTCCAGCCAACTACTTTATCTCAGTGGCAATAGGAGACACTGATTTGAGAGAGCATGCAAGTTTGGCCACTGTAATTTTTTCTTCTTTTACACTCCCCACCCCCCTGGCCCCATCATCTACAACTGTGAGGTTAAAATAGGGATGTTAGAGGGACTTGTGTGGGGGGGTGTTTTTTTGTTTTGTTTTATGAATCTGATGTCCTTGAACTTGTCTAGTTACCTGTTGCCCTAACTTTGGACAAGTACTGCATTGACTGAAGTTTTACTGAACTGACAGATGTTACACTGTTTCCAGTTGTGGGTCATCCACAATGATCTGAAGAATACATCAATAACAGGAGTATTTTACTACTTTTAATCACAATTTTATGTGTGTGTGTATATATATATATGCATGTATACTTGCCTACAGATCAAGACTGAATGTCTACAGATCAAGACTGAATGTTTTTCAGAAAGTCATACAGCATAATGCAAGTGTAATAGAGTAAGATGTCAAGATGTGAGGCAATATGATCAAACAGTCTTTTTTGGCCTAAAATATGTAAACAGGCTTCCAGGTTTGCAGCACCAAACAAACAAAACCAGACTGTAGGCCTGCTGACTCGAAGGAGGTGAATCCCAAAATCTGTATTTTCCTAAGCTGTTCAACTACATGTTGTTTCCAGAAATATTCAAAATATTTTATTTACTGTCCTTAAAACATGTTTACTTTTACATGAATGCATTTCAAACCTAAAAAAAGTGATGATTTTGAGTTCCATGCTTATTGATTCACAATGATCTCTACCACAAAGCTTCAAATCACAATTTTAAAAGATGTATTTTTCCTAAGATCCTACTTTGGAAACTGATAAGCTAAATATTTTGTGGACACTGTACATACCTCACAAGAAGAAATCTGTTCATTCCTCAGTACTCATTTCAGAATATGGTTGTTAAATGGTGACTTTTTAAATACCTTAAATGTTTATCTAAAACTAAACATTCAAATGAACAGTAGTGGAAGGTAGGTAAAGTCATTGTTTGACTTAAAACATCACTAAGGTCCTTTGCTACTTATTTATTGGCAAAGTTAACCAAACAAAAAAGAAAAACACAGGCTGAAATTAATTTAAAGTATTATACTGTTTCTCTATGGTGCACTGTATTGGAAATGTAAACAAACTGTCATACTAACCGAAGGGTACGCAGTGAAAGTACACGGCAGAGTTATCCATCTCGTACCTTCCTCAGTCTGAGTGCAATTCCCCTGCCCCATGCCTGCTCCAAGATACACAGGTGCATGCCCAACGCTTGGTAAAATCTGAGAAGCAGATTCTCAAAGGTAGGTATATCAAAGCATAAGGTTTGAAATCTGGATGGGGCATAATAAGCACCAAGCCTTGAATTTGTGTTGTGATAATGTAGCTCCCTAAGTGAAGCTATTGTTTCAAGGAGAGTATGCTGAAAAGCAGTAGTTAAGAAAGAAATATTTAGGGACTTTTTTGTTTGTTTTTTCTTATTTGTCATTGATTTTATATTTATAGAAATTTGCATTACCTACTTGTATGGTTCTTTTCAATCTTGTTTAAAAATACCATCTTTGGAAGGTCATCACTGTAATGACGGCAAAGGCAAGGCGGTGGCTGCAATAGTTATCAAAACAACTTAATTATTTTCCTGGCACAACAGAACCTGATAAGCATATTGCCATTTCGGAGGGGGCCTGAGATGGGCTTCAGGTTCCGCATAAACCACAGGCTGATTGTAGCTATCTGATTAAGCATGAAGACTGTGGTTTAGAGGAGAGCCAGGATAATGCTGCCTGGGGCTTCAGATGAAAACTCCGTGAATGAGAAGTAGTGCCTAGAGAAGCTGAAGCATAAGGCCCAAACCAAGCATAAAACCCTGCAGACCAACAGTGTTGCTTCATCGAGGGTATGTTTAATTTAATAGCTGAGGCTGCAAGCTGATCAGATGAAGTGAGATTAATATGGAGACATTAGACAATGCAGGAGTTATTTAGGAGGGATTTTTAATTTTTTTTTTTAAGATTCTCGAGCAAATATTAATGAAAAAGAGCAGGAGGTGCATAAAGGATGAGTTAAACTAATGTTTAACAGCATGGATAGTCAAAGCATTTGCATCTGGTTAAATCTGAATGTATCAATGCTAATTTTGTATGAACTTTATGAAAAAAAGAAGATTTTGAGGGGGAACTGGAGTCTTCAATGCTGACTGTCTGCAACCTTTGCTGAAATCCATTTTTGTCTAAAGAGTTACTCTGTACTTTGCAGAAGCACACAGCACACAAAGTAAAACTGATTGTTTTGCTAATTATCCTACGGCTTCATCGGGAGTAAAATGTTGACCATGGTCTTGTTGACCATTTGGAGATAGGTTTTAAGATAGAACTTGAGATTTTGCTAATATTCAAAATGAGGGATCAGGACTGCTCATTTTTCAATTGGTTTTCACTCTTGATGTGTGCTGTCTTTTCTGCCTTGATCTTCTCTTCAAATAGATAAGCCTTGCCATTATGCTGAATTTGTTCCTGTGCGGTGGCTATTCAGTTCTGCATCCAACTGTTGTCATTGACTGAATCTGTGATCTCAAATCACTCTGCTGCAGTTTGCTCCTCAGAAGAACAGATATTATGTCATTGTCTGCCTCACCATAGGCATTGTGAGGCAGACACATTCACTGTTCCTTTAATATAAAATACTTTGATATATTTTGTTGAATGATACTTACTGAAGTGGAAAATCAATAATAATTAATCATTATTATAATGTTTTATTTATCTTTGTCAAAGAGATCAAAATAAATCTTTTCTTTATGCTGAAAACAGTGTTATATATGTATATATATGTATATATATGTATATATATGTATATATATACACACACACATATATATATGTATTCTCATAGCTTTTTAGAAGCATTAAATGATTTTAGACTGTGGGTTTTTTTGTTGTTTCTTTTTCTTTTACTTTAAAGTTAGACCAGATTTAGCCACCTGAAGTACAAAGACAATTAATTGCAGTACCTCTAATAGAATGAAAACAGAATGGGTCATTCCTGTTTCCCTCCATTAAGAGCATTTTTGAAGGACTAAAGAATTTCTTCTGGGATAGATTCACATTTTGCCCTTCACTTCATGCCTTTTTGCATGTGATTCTAAATCTTTCATATGAAATGGGTGGGAATCAGACTGTGACCTCTTCCACTTCACAATTACTAGCCTGTACAGAGATAAATGTATTTTCATGTTCTGTGAAACTTAAAGAGACAGTTAAAAAAAAAAAAAAAAATTCATAATTTATTTGGCTTTCTTGCAACAACCCCGCTTCCATTTACTTCACGGACAATATATACAAAAATACTTGTTTGCATGCCAAATACCTCTTTACATTCATTTTATTGTCCACACCATTTGTTTATATCTAATTAATATAGGTTTAAAATTAAATATACATGGCTATTTCTTTTAGTCACTTGCGTTACACAGAACATACAGTAACTTTTTCCATTTTTTTTTTTAATTATTGATTTAAAGGATCTTTAATCTCAGCATTTTAAACTCAAATGTTGCAGTGGTAGAGAGACAAGGTAAGCAAATACTTTCTATATTTTATTCTCCATTTGTTAATTCAGTCCTATCTGTCAGCTACCTGACCCAGTTATATTTGAACATTTAATGCTCTGTTACCTCCTGGTATTTGACAGTGTTTATTCATCACAAATGCTTATTAAAAAGAAAAATATGCTTACTTCCACAATCCCTGTAAGATTGAACTATCAGAAAAGCACCATTTTTAAAACTGGCATCAGTAGTTGCAACATTTTTAACAATGAGATATGGTAGTGTTAATTCCACTTAAGTTGCATAAAAGTTGTAAACCAGAACTTTTTTATAAGAACTAAATTTGTTCTCAATATTTAGAAACTAAATCTATTTCAGCTCTTAATCAGAAATATGTAGCAACAGCTAAAAGTTCAAGGAGCAAAAATGGCTACAAGTGGTGACAACAATAACAAATTTAAGTTAGGTAAATGCCTTTTATGAATGCTTGCATAGAAGTATAACAATATCCCATATAATATTTCTGTGTTTGCCATATTTATGTATTAGGAAAAGTTAAAGCAATCATTTATATCACAAATTCGAGCACTCAAGCACTGTTCACCAGGTAGGTAGCTATAAATATTTTGTTTTGTTTTTTCCTCCTTTTCATAGTGTGCCCTGATATCTTATTCAACCCAATACTTCCAAGCCCTGCTTTCAATCAAATGGCTGATTCATGGCTGTTTTCATGATATTCCAGAGCTTTTTTTGTAATATTGTGTGGGAACACCTCATACATAGACATGTTCTGAGGAAAAGCTTCATTAGGATAAGTGTTGGCAACTACATTTTACAAATGGAAAAAATAAAGCAAAATGTACATAAACCAAACATTCAATCATGTTTTATCAATAATTATTTCCAGCATCACCAATTATTTTTATGACAGGGTTTGGACTAAAACTTTATTGTTGTAGCTGAATCAACCATTCCAAAGACCTCTTTGAGATTTTGTTAAGAGTTCTACAACTTAGAGAGGAATTGATGTCATTTCTCCTTAGGTTCCTTCTATGAAAATGGAGAATAAGTAAAAACAATTTCTCTTTGGTTAAGGTTAAAACTCATTTAAGATTATCAGCTTGATTGTCATTTCCTCACACTCCCAATTTGACAAAAACGGTATGATGGCTTCCATCTGAAATGAGCATCCTTGTCCCTGAAATGTGAAGCAAGACAGGAAGGAATTTATAACTTCTAAAATGTTCACGGAGGCCGGAAGTTTTTCTCACTCTTTTTATTACACTCTGCTGTGTAAAAACAGAAAAGAGAGATTTCAGCAGAGTTTCTTGACTATAGATTGATATAAGAGAGAGCAGAAGTTAATCCAGTGTGTTTGTGTTGCTACAGCAATACATACATCTAGGGTTTGACCGTAGTTATGTATTTCTGTAACTGATAAGAGACCACAGATTCCTCTTTTGATTGATAGCCAGCATAGTGTTAGATTGACTGATTACATTGGCTAGACTAACATATTTCTTATTTTCTAGAAGACTGAAATGTGTGATGATTCCTGCAATGAACAGGATTTGATGTATCAGACACATACAGGAAGAAAAGACTTGCTGTTCTTGACAGTTGCTTTTTGACAGCTCCTCTGTCTTCAAGATGACTATTCATAAACCTTTCTCCAACAGATAAGATGTTGCACAATACCACCCTCTGATGCGGTCAAATTGCCCTTTCTAAGTGGTCACATATTGATTTGCTCTGATGGGTTTTGCACTCTTTTTATCACCAGGCTGGCAGGTACCATTACACCACAATATACTCAAAACACTTCCCCTTTTCAGAATCGCTCCCGTAATGTAATCAATGTAATAAATATACATCATCATGAAAAGTATCTTGTGAAATACATTTTCCTCACCCTCCCACCTTTTCATGCACAACAAATGGTTGCCTGATAACAGATAACGATAAGTCTGCAGATTGCCACTAGTCTAATCTTCTCTTACCACAGGCTTAAAACTGCAAGGTTGAGAAATATCAGCCTATGAAGTTGTGATAAGAAGCTAGGGATATTCTACAAATAACAATTATTGTGGCAGGTTCCTGAGCCAGCCAGATCTTTGAGGCAGACCTGTTTAGGCCTTTTGGCATAAGGAGCTTGCCAAGATCAAGAGGCTTTTAAGCTCAGAAAAAAGTTTTTATTAAAATGAAAATGGTATTTTAAATGCCAGCTGGAAGTTACCATTGGAGGCAGAAGAGAACTCCATTCTCCATGCCCACTTTGTCTTTAAATCAGTTTTTTTTTACTTTGAGCCTTGGTTTTCGTTAGCTTGTCAACACCCTCAATCCCAGCAAAATGAATAGCGGGGGGCCTCCGCTGTGCGGGCCCCAGACCCCCGTTACTGTTGTCCTGACCCACCCCATGGGTGCTCTGAGCACACTCAGGAGATTGCTGGGGAAGGGGAGCTGGGACTAAGCAAAGAGTAAGCTTTGTAGTGAACAATAAACTAGACTCCACATAGTAGCCTTTGCTACTATATTGGGTATTGGGTGGGCATAATTTTTCCACACCTGAGAGGAGAAACAGGGAGGGAGAGAGGAAAAAGGGAAAAGAGTTGGGGAATTATTATTGTTTTGCCTTTATTGAATTGTCTTGTATTGGCTTTGGCTTTAAAAGTAGCTGAGTAACTTTTCAGATGCCTGTATTTATGCTACGGATGAAGTTGTCACTTAGCCTTGTTAAATTCTCAAAAATTATCTTGCAAATTCTCCTTTTTCCATTAAGCACAAAGGCTTTATATAGGCACATAGTTGGCAGCTTTCTGCTTTTTTTTTTAACTTGAAAATCATTGCATACTGGATGTTCTGTCTCAGGAGAGGGGAGGGGAGGAGAAGGGAAAAGAGAAGGAAAAGAAAAAGGAAAGAGTTTGGAATAAGTAGTTTGAGAATTTCCTCATTTCTTATGTCTTTGGGTTTATTCTTGGTTTAGTTTTGTTTTTCACAAGCAGGTTAACTGATTTAGTACTTGAACTTGAAAAACACACAGAAGCCTTGAAAACAGAACAGACAGGGACCTAAAGAGATAATCTGTGCCATCCTCCTGCCTCCAGATAGGATCAGTATGGACCTTCTGGCACGTGGTTTTTTAGTTTGTCATTAAAACCTCCAGTATCAAGATAATCCTGTCTTTCCGAGTGATCTTTACCTAGTACTTCACTGTATTGACTGTATATACCATCAAAAACCTTTTCCTGATATTGAATGTAAATCAACCTTATGATAATATGAACACAACTTCTTTCCCTGAACATGATGAGAACTTGAAATCATTTTTTTTAGCAGTCTTTTATGTAGTTGAAGAAACAGAAGCTGTCAGATCTCATGACAGCTCCTCTATCTGTACCAAACAATGCCAACTCCATCTTGTTATTAACGTATTTGAAGTCTCTGATCATTGCAGTTGTTTTCAGAAATGATTCTTTATTTTGTGAAATATGATGTCCAAATTTGATTGCAAAATTCTAGCTTAGGCCTATCAGTGCAATGTGACATTCAAGATATTTCATACTTAAACTGTTTATACTTGCGTTATGCATGATGTGATTAGAGCTCTTCACTATTTTTGAAACTCCAATTAAAAATGTATTTAGGTTGTCGGAAGTGAACAGCTGTCCTTTCTCC
This sequence comes from Fulmarus glacialis, assembly GCF_000690835.1. Lineage (NCBI taxonomy): Eukaryota > Metazoa > Chordata > Aves > Procellariiformes > Procellariidae > Fulmarus > Fulmarus glacialis. The sequence goes on from NW_009212112.1 coordinate 47,177, forward strand.
AAAAGAAAACAGTCTTATTGGTTTTGGAAGATGTAGCATTTGTTTTTCACCATTTTCTTCCCTGGCCCTCCATCCTTCTTTTTAAAATTAGCAATCAAATTTTATTGAAAACTTTGGTTTTTACTATTTTTTGGAAGAAAAAAAAAGATTACTTCCAGCAATTTTTCAATAAAGTTTACATTGGAAGCCTTCAGAAAATAAGTTGGTTTTAAACAAGTAAAGCTATGGCTCTTCATTGATATTTGTAGTTAAGTTATACATGTATCTGGAGACAGGGATTTGTTGTGGCCAGTTTTTTAACCTTTTTTTTGTTGGTTTGCCTGTTTCCATTTTAGTTTTATTTTGAGGATGCATCTGCCTAGAGATATGGCTGCTTGAAACTAGATCAAATATTTGTTGAAAAAATGTGCTAACTGAAGAATGCAATGTAAGTGGAGATTATTTATTAATTTATTAATTTTGGAATCAAATAGATTTTCCATTTCTTATTTTTTAAAGTACTGGTCAGACTCGTTTTCTTATTTCTTTGATCTTTTCTGTTCTTATGACTTTTTTCCTTTCTGTTTTGATACAACATTATTTCTGCAGTATTCAGTCAAAGATAAGGAAAGACTTAGGGTCTGAGAGAGGAAAGTAAAGACAAAAGGAGACGACCCATCTTCTTTTATTTAAACTTGAAATACAGATTTTACTTTAAAAGCAGAGATTCTAATGAAAATACATTATTAAATCTTCTTCAAAAGCTGTGTTTTAAAAGATGGCTTTTGGTTATAGCACATGCTAGGTGGAACATGTTAAGAATGTGACAAAAGCTTCCCCCAGTTGATTACACTTCTAAATGGTTATATGTCAGCAACATGAGATTGTTTATGATTCTGTTGTTTCTTTGAAACTTATCATACTGTTAAGTCAAAAGATGGCAAAGAAACACACTTTTTAGTAGTATATAGGTGCTGTACTGAATGCAACTGTTTTTCAAATGAGACAAGTGGGATGCAACTATAGCAAAGTGGAGGGCACACCTGAAACACTGAAAGGATAGTGCACCTGTATGTTCTTTCATCCTAAGAATAGGTGGTTCTTAAACTGACTCTGTGGAGGGAAAATAACAAATGCTGTAAAGAAATCCTTATGAATTAATTGCATAAATTGATTAAAGGTACAAATGGAAAAGTAAGTTCTCTCACATACTTTAAAGGCAAAATGAAGATAAAATTCAATACATAAAGAAAACAATATTAGGTCATTAAATACAAAAAAAATTTTTGCCGAGGATGAGAACAATATGCTACAGGATGGAGAAACTAAGGTTACTGCAGAGTTTGGCACTGCAGTGTTGTCAAGAGCCAACTCAGTGGGTCACCCATTTGGGCCATAAGCTTCTTCCTCCCAAACTGCTCAGAGCAGAGGCTGAGAATAGCCAAGGCCTCGGCAACATGGTTGACAGGACATGGATGAACTGGGATAAGACTAATGGAGTAAGGGCTTCACTGATCCCATTTTCTGACCTCTCTGCTGCTTCGCATGTTAAAAAGGAACCTACTCTGGACTTTTGTGGTGTACTAAAGGCAGCCAGCAAAGTAATATGAAATAATATTTCCAGGCATTAGTACACTTTCAGTCTATATTTGCAAGGAAATACTATCCAATTCCATCAAATAAGAAAAAAAGAAAAAAACCAGTATAATGGGGCAATTGAGCGAAGTTTTTTATTAAATAACAAGTCTGGTGAGGTTGGTAATTCAGTGAGACTTCTTGAATTGTTACATGAAGTTCTTTTGGTCTTTCTCTCTTATAAGGCAGACTGCTATAGCAGGCAACGTCACTTGTAGATGTCTGAATATTTTTAAGTGCATACTACAAGAAATAAATGGTTGCATTTGAATATATGTTGTAGCCCCCCCCCCCCCCAAAAAAACAAAACAAGACGAAACAAACAC
>NW_009212112.1:49165-68562 GCF_000690835.1 Fulmarus glacialis
CCCCCCCAAAAAAAAAACCCCACCCTCTGAATATTTTTCTTTTCACTTTATACTTTTTAATAAGACACACAGGCAAATGTCATGAATCAAACTCACTGGTTAACTGGAGGTAGAACAGAGATTTTTCTTCAGTTTGTATCCAATTTAAATGATGCTTATGACATGCAAAGCCTAGTTCAGTAATTTTTGTGGAAGTTATTAAACAGGAGGTTATTCATGGAGCAGCTAATTTTGAGCAGTGTCCGTTCTTTTTTATTTGATTTTGTATTTCCCCCCTTAATATGAAAAAGAAAGGTTGCAGGTGGTGTACAAAAATGTTTTTGTTGTTGTTGTTTGTATATTGTTTTAAAATTCTGGGATATGATAGGTGTTTGATTGTACAGTTTCTGGCTGGTCTAACATACATTGCATGGAACTTCACACATTATCTGCCCATTAAGATTAGCAGCCTTTGATTAGCAAAGTGCCTGTTTGATATAGGGAGAGACTAGCTTTCATGTAAAAAATGTAATTGAGTGACTTAAAAGGAGGGAAAATCTCTTGTCTCGTGAAGTCACTTAAGTATATTGTTGCAAAGCATAAAGGACTGTGTTTTCCAAAATGGCTGATGATTTTGATTAGGCCTATTTCTTCCCACCTAAGGATATTTCATAAGGACTGGAGTTAAAGAGGTGGGATATTTGGCGTTTTGCACAACTGAAGTGGGTATCAGGTAAGTTATTTAGAAACAGAGGTACATAAAATGAGTATTAGCTTTGGAAAACAGAACTAATTATCCTTAAAGGGCTACTTGGTTAGAGCCTTCTGTGCTTTTTATTAGGTTTTTCTTTAACTAATGAACATTATCCTCATGAATATTTTAATACTTCCTAAATTGCATGTCTGGTTTTTTAGACTATTATCTCTTTGGATTGTGTGTTTAGAAAGTGAGTAAATTTGGTAGACTTTTTTCTCATACAATGTCAGTGTTTTAGATTCTATTTCTTAGATTCTGCACGGGGCTTAAAGTTAGTAGCAGCTGAGAAGTTGGATCTATGACCCCTCCCTAGTGAAAGAAAAGGAGATCCCAGAAACCAAGGAATGCCACAATATGATATACAGTCAGGTGTTTTATTTTCTCTATCCCTTCATATTCCACAAAAAATTGCCAGTTGTTTCTTTTCCTTTAAAAAGAAATTTCTCTCATATATTTAACTCTGAATGTTATATTGTAACCAATTTTTTTTTCTTTTTTGTGAATTCTTAGTAGGTAGAATAAGTTTTACAGTTCCCCTCATTACAACCTCTGAAAATTCCTCACGCTAACGATGTCATTGAGATATTCAACATTCACACTAAGCAACAGGCATCTTGAAAGAATATGGTCATTTTCACATTTTAGAAATTTTTAATTTTTTTTTCTTGGCTAAATTTTTAAACAGGACTCTCTGATGCTGCTTACCTTACCTGTGTCTGACTATTTCAGTTGAAAACTCTCCAGAGCAAAGTTTATCTCCCTATGAATTTTTTATACAATACCTAGCATGACAGTGTCACTGGTTTGTCTAAGTATTTCCTGAATATAATTCAAAAGGATAAGAAATCAAAGGATGTTATAAGCAGTTCTTGCATTGTTGCAGGTACAAGTGATAAGACCTAACAAATTTAAAGACTTCTTATGCACTTATTTTTTATGCTTACACCAGTATATGAGAAAGATGGGTCCTCTGAGTTGGGAGAAAGAAAGAAAGATGTGTGATGGATATACTGTAGGTTGTCTGGATTACCTTGATTCCCATCACATTTACAAGGCAATTGTTCTTCATATATGCCCTATCCCTGAAGGGTGGTTGGTGATTTAGGTCTGTTATTTGGGTAATTATTTCCTTACTACAATTGTTCTAGCTATCAAGCCTTTTAGCAGCTATTGAATGCTAACTTCCTTTGCTCATGAAACAGTATTTTCTTTTTCTGCTAAGTGCATTAGATGCACTTACTGGTCTTCATTTTATGTCACCTATCATTGCTACCACTGCCTTTGTCTAAAAACTATCTAACTATAATTGGGAACACAAGCTCTGTTCTAGTTGTTCAGAGTCTATTAACACCATGTTACCCCTGTTAGCAGTCTGGGAGCCATGCACCAGGTTTGTGTGAAGCTGGGTTTTTCATCTACCTTACAAGTACACCAGACCTCTTTTTTAGTTACTTCTTGTCAAAGGGTGAAGCCTATCCACAGGCACCACTCAGATAAATGAGACCGTAATTGCATCTGCCAGCTCTAACTGCTTAGATTAGTCTGGTATGTGCAGGAAAGAAACAAAAAATTGGGGATGATGCAGCTGTTGATGACTTTCCATTCTTGGAAGGTGTTTGGGAAGGAGACCAAAGGGTGAGAGTAACCCCAGTAACAACTGCTATTCGGCCTTAGATATGGGGAAAGAGATCATCCTGGGGCTACTTGGCTAGCAAGGCCATTGGCTGCTGACAATCTAATTTTAAAAAGCGCTACTTAAGACCTACAGTGCTACACCTCAGATGTGGGGGAGCAGCTCCTCCCTCCAGGGGCCTCTGACACCGAGTGGGGCCTGAGCCCAAGGCAGAAGTGTCCTCATAGGGGCCAGACTGCCAGCCAGGACTTGGACAGTCCAGCAGTCAAAGCAAGTGTCCAGTTCCCCTGGGTCCCTTCTGCTGGTCTAAACTGGGCTGGGGGGCTGAGTGGTGGGAGTGAGAGGTGTGTGGATGTCACAGAATAGCTCTCCATCCCATGTACCCATCCTCCTTAGTAAATAAATGTTATCCCTTTGTGTCATACTGAGTGATCCTACCCCACTGCCAATAACAGAATGCACTCATAACAAAATAAGGCATCAGCAAAGCAGCATCGTTAACAAAACACAAACAATGACCTAACAGATTAAATTTGTTTGAAAATTGAACTAGGAATGGAAAACTAATTTTTTAGTATTATGGCTATGATTCCTTAGAAGTTTATTTCCTGATAAAGTTTCTTAGTTCAGTTTATTTAATTTTAGTACAACATTTATTATTCCGCCACAGTAATCCATCTGCCTGTGCATATCCATATTAAAGAGGGACTGGATAAGAATACTTGCTGTGAACAAGTCCCCATGGGTTGGAATAAAAGTGCTCTCTCTTCACACATACCAGTTTGCTAATTACCATCACTTTGAGCAGAGAATACTAAACCTGAGATTTAAGCCTTTCTTAGAATAATATTGTTCAAAAAAGTTGTTGCTTTTATTTTAAAAAAAGAAATTCCTCAGGTGACTTCTTGTAGCAGCTCCCCCTTGGTGCTGTATGTCACATGTACCTAGGATAATTTGAACTAACTCAAATGGATTTACTGTGGTTTTATACCACTGAGGACAAAACTATGATAATTTTGTCATATCATAAACTGTTCTAAAGTTAATGCAACCATATGGAGTTTATCACTTCAATCCAATTCCATCTCTTTGGAACATGGGGTAATATGTGGGGTGATTTTCATCTGTTTAGAGACTCAGTAATGCTAACTCCTCCCTCAGAGCCTCTGTACAATATTTTTGCAGTGAAATGTGAAAAATCTCAACATATTTCCTGAGTTGTAAGAAATGAATCATCTCACATCCAGCTGCTGTACAGCCGTTTGTTTTCCTTCCTGGACTTACCTCTATGGTAATAAGGTCCACTGGCTTTTAGTTAGTCTGGAATAAGTGCAGAGTAAATTTGCATCTGGTGCAATATACCATGTAGGCATTTCTTGTGTGAAACAGAGATGGTGATGAGAGTCTTGATGTAAACTTAATTTATTTGAGGTTTAGAATGGCGTAGATGGTTTGGAGTCCATTCATCTATAGCAGTGGGACTGAAACTGGAATCAAGTTTTATGTTTGATACTTACTTCTCCTCTATGACAGCTTTCTATTTTTACAAAAAAATATTTCTGTGAGTCTAGGTAGAACTCACAGCTATGGAGATCTATATTATTGTGTACCTTATTGTATTTTTTACTCAGGTTTACTCAATACTAAAAGATACTTCCAACCTAATTTTTTTAGAAATGTCTCTATACAGTTAGTTCACTCTTTATTGAAGATCCCTTTGCCTACAACAAACCTTCCTATTTTACACACTGATAAACAGATCTTGCAATAGGATTATTGGCTCTCATCTTATTTCCGCTACTGCAAATCAGAATTAATTTCACTGAAAACAGAATTGTATGGGTGTAGTGTTGGTATAAACGAGGTCAGAATCAAGTTCATAGTTACGATGGTTGGCTTCTTTGATATTTCTTTCTTAATAAAGAGAGATGATTTCCATATTTTCCAGATGATCATGCCTCCCATGACCAGAGATATTAGTAAATGTTCAAAAACATTTTGGTGTCTTTTAATTAAAAATCCATTCCGTAGCCAGGCACCAGAAAGTGAGAGAGATACCTGACAATCCGAGCTAGTGACAGCATTGTGGATGAATGACAGAAGCTGGAATGGACATTTATTAACTTAAGATATTAAGATAAACATTTTCTTAATTTGTAAGTTGTTCTGGGTGGTTGCTGCATGTATTCTAGGTCTCTACTAAGATTGTTTTGTTATACCAGACCACAAGGCAGATCCATGGATGGTGAGACACCACAAAGGGCTAAAAATCTGGAAATCTTTGAGTTGTGTGTTATCAGAAAAGATAGGACTGTAGGCAGCTGGAATTCAGAGGTGGTGTTGTCAACAATAGCTGATGTAGATAGGTCTCAAAGAATGGAAAGTCTCTCAAGCCATTAAGTAAAAATCTCAGTTTATTGCAGAAATGATGAAAACCAGAATTTTTTTCTTCTCGAACAGGTTGTCCATACTTAGAATCGTGCATAGACAGCAATTTTAGTAGTAATAAATAGAATTTTGTATTTCACTTGAGGAAGGACACATCCCAGTATACTGGCAAATGCCACGAGATAGATGAATGAAGGCATAACGTCTCTATTGCCTTATCTAATATTTATGTTTAACAGTTGAAAACTGAAAATGATTCAGTGATAAAACTTGCATGGGCATAAGTAATAAGAAATTGGAACATTTTAGTCTGAACAGTTTCCTTTTTTTTTTTGTTTCACTGAACTGCTTCATTTCTCCCACAACTTTGAACAATCATGGAAGTCTCAGGTGGTCCATGATGTGCTTTGTTTGACTTAAGACAGAAATTGAGACCATTGCTGTATAAAAAACAAAACAACTGTGGAGAAGGAGGGAAAATACCAAGGGTGTCAGATGCATCATCTCTATTTAAAGAATCCTTTAAACACAAGGCTTACCTTGCCCACGTATTGAGTATCTGGACCTGTGTACTCCTCCAGCAAGAAAAATTGATTCCACATCCAACCACGCTTGGTGCGGTGCAGTGTTTTTCCACCATTCTCTGACAATCCTGTTATCCTTTCACTGCGTGAGTGTTTGTTAGTCCTTTTCTGGGATGGCATCATATGAATTGCATGAAACATATAGCTCCAAAGCAAAACTGTCAAGAAGGAGTAAGTCCTCATCATTTACAATGATGCTGTTAGCCTCCACTCCTCCAATAATTCACCAGAACAAATTTTTCAAATGTTATATTCGTTTTGTAAGCAGGACCTAGAGGATGAGAAAAGTATATAAGTAAGTTGCAATAATTTTGTTTCCCTAAGGCCATGGCCTTAGGGAAACAGGAATACCAGTAGCCTAGTGATCACGACAATAACCCATGGAAATTACATATAACGATAAAAATGAAGACCAGTTGTACGTTGGAACATTTTCTTGAGACAGCAACATGCAAGAATTACTCAGAGAGTTTTAAGTCAAGTTCTTTAATGTCCCCTTCATCTTCTGTTTCACTCTCTCACACTATATATAGATATTAATTTAAAACGCAATCTGAGTAAAACACTTCTTCATCTAAAAACTTCAGCTACCAGCCCAAATAGTAAGAAACCTTCCAACCTAATCTCTCCCAGCTCAGCCTGATGCTGTCCCCTCTTACTATCTGTTCAGAATTGTCTGCAAATCTGAATTTTCTGTTACTTCATGATTAATACAATCCCTTCTTCCCCTTTGCTAGCCCCCAATTGTCCAGAGGATCTGCTTCTGTTTCTGCACAAAGGAACTCATAATATAAGATGAAATTTAAAGTATTATTGATGCCTTCAACAGATTCCTTATTCAACAAAGAAAAAGTACTTGTTAGATGAGTTTCGGTTCATAGGAATCCTGCCAGGGTTAACAAAATTCTGCATTTGGGACAAACTTCTGCATTTGGAATGTATTCTATTTTTTCCCCTCCTGAATGAATGGGAATTTTCATGATATAGAATCTTTTTTTTTTTTTTTTTTTTTTTTTTTAAATGAAACTGGCACTGATGTTTTGTGTAGAATTTTGTAAACAACATTTAATCAAAACCAAAGGTTATTTTTTTTTAAACCCATACCCTTTCTGGAAGTAAAACTGAGGTGCCTGATGTCCCAGTCTTTTCCATAACCTGGGTTTCCCATCAAGCCTGCTTTTGCTTTAGGATATCGTTAGCTGAGTTGTCATTGTATATTACAGAAAGCATAGGAAAACAATTCAGCAGCAAAAGTATCATTTGCTTTGGGAATCCTAGTCCATGAACAGTGATAGTAACATCAAACCATAACACCCAGAAATTTTAGAATACTGAAATTTTGAAATTTTAAAAAAACATACATACCTATCCTCCTTTCTCCCACAACCCAACATTACCAGCAGCTACTTTCATTTTGGTTTTTTTAGGGAAGGGGAAGGGAGTCTTTTTCTGTATAAAAAGATAGACATTTTTGGAAATAAGATGATTTTGTGAAAATTATTAGTTATGGTTAAGAACCAAAACTGTTTAACGGAAAACATTCAGTGAATTGTACTCTGAAGGCCTTAATGATTAAATTGATAGAATTGTGCCCTTGTGTGAATTTTTTCTTAAAATGATGATATTCTGTATGGTCTCAGGATCTTAACTAGCAATCCTGAAAGAGGATCAAAGTCTTAGCATTTTAGTAACTTCAAACAGAGTTTTAGCTGAGCAAGAAGTGAAGGCTTCGAATATTTATCACTTTCTAACACCATGTTCAAAACAAAAAGAAAACAATTTAATAGGTGTCAAATTTATGCAGAAGATCATGGATATAATGCAGGAAAACTCTTATTTTCTTTTACTTCTTTATTTTAATTGAAGAATCAAAGCACAAAGTAAATTAACTCTATTTGCATAAAATCAAGCATGTACATAGAACTTGGCATACATTCTTTGAATTCTGTAGGTATAATCAAAATCTTATTTTCTCCCTCGTAGTGCTCAATATGTTCCTGTTGCATACAGAGGGGCAAAGGGGAACTCTCCTGTGGCTAATTTAACACAAGTAAACTTTGATATTAACTGGAAAACACGTTGTGTACATCATGATCTTGCCTTGTGATTGAAACTTACTGGATACAGATCAAAATAAAAAAAAAAAACAAACCTCGGCCAATCTTTTACCCATGTCTAAATTTGATGATTCTAATTCCCTGTGTAATATAGACTGGAGTAGGTTTTATCACTGAATAAAACTATTTATCAATGTAGAGCATAAGACATGATCATCCAGATCGTCAAATCCAGCCCACTGCATCATCTGAGGCAGATTGCAGGGCCTCTTCAGACTTTGTAAATTAGATCCTGGGTAAGGTATTGTAGGATGAAAGTAAACAGCAACAGGAACTACTTTTGAAAATACTGTACTCAAAAGGCAGATTATCAAGTTTTTCCAGTGGCTCTGAAGTCTCATCTCTTGCTTGATGTGTCCTCAAATAGTGCTCTTTCACAGCTACATTACAGCATTTTTTGTTGGACTGTAGTTCAAGAATTCATCTCACACACATTCTGAAAAATAACATGTTCAAATATTCTTATTCATCCAATTTTGGATTTGATTGCTCTTGCTTTGTATATGAGTGATGTGTTGCTATTTAACTATTCCAATAAATGTTATGGTTTTACATATTTAAGGTCATGACTGATTTATTTCTCTAATTTCTGCATTAAAACAAAACAAGCCACAAAACAAACAAACAAAAAGCCCTGAAAACTACACTTTGGCAAAATTTTAACACACAGTGAATCAATGAAACTACTAAAAACCCTAAAAATATATTTTACAAAACCTCTAAACCTTGCAAGACTGCTGAGAAAAAAAAGTTATCCAAAAATGTCAAACAGTTTACATTTTCTCTTCAAAACGTCATTATTTCAAAACTTAGACAAATGTAACACTCAGATGATTTAGTCTGGTTTATTTTTACTCTTTTTTGAAACAGGAGAAAGGATAGGGGACATGAATATATTTTCATCTGGCCATTTAGAGATGTATGATTGCATGTTCTGTTTTGTGATAATTTCAAATGGAAATGAAATTTCAAATTTCAAATGCTTCAATTTTTCTTTTTTTAAAACTACACATTTTTAATTTCCTGAAATTGCTCTCCTTGTTTTTTGTCCAAACATTATTTGCCATACTCATTCAAATGCATAAGATGTTTATACTACTCTTTTCTTTGTACTAAAAGAAATACTTCAAGGTGGTTATTGGCTTATGCATCTTGTCTTGTATTCAGCTGTTCAAGTGGGTCAGGAGTTGCATTTGGTAGGCTCAGAAGGTGTATTTTAATGCTGAAACAAAGGATTCCAGTGTAGTCCAGAAAAGTAAGAGCAGCTGTTCAAGGGACCACAATGCGCTGTGCACAGATGCCCTGAGACTGCTGTACGAAATTATTTCTGTGCAAACACCAATTTTTTAACGGAGTTTTTTTCTTGGAGGAATCTACGTTCCCCTATTTTATCCCAGCCAGTGCAGAACTTAATCTGAGCTTGTTTAACATGTGTGGTTTTCTGTGTAGTGCTGCCCTCTACTGATTTCCTTGCTAATTAACAGAAGGACTTTACTACTACTGAGAGGAAAGGCAATATCCTTCACGTCAAGACAGGTAAGACTCAGTTTTTGGAATGACCGAAAAAAAAAAAAAAAAAAAAAAAAGTAGCCCATTATTTCCTGCTTTTGATTTTTACAACAGTTGGATGTATTAGATGTAAAGAGTGAGTTATTAGTCTGGATCAGTCTGGATCTACTGAACATTATGGTAAACATCTAATTTGATTTCTTCTAAGAGGAGCAAAGATCTTAAGTCTGAAACCAGAGAGAAGATTTTTAATGTGTTTTGTTCTAAGTTACCTATCAAAATTATATACACAATCTCTCTCGCTTCACTTCTGCTTCCACCATTTACTCAGTACAATGGTCAACTTATTGTTCTTGTCAAACAATGGAAAATGGTTTTCTTCTTAGTTGCAGTGGAAACTTATTTTAAGATGAGGTATTCATGTATTAAACATTTTAATGCCCCAAATTGTAGAGAACCTGCATTCTTTCCCCACTTTGCAAATCAGAGGGTCTGACTGGAGGCAATAAATATTTTTTATTTTTACGGTTTGAGGGACCTGTGGTGGTAGCCTAGAACCATTACAGTCTCTCCTTGCAGTAAGGACTCTGATATCAGAATTCTACAACAGTTCCAGGTAAATGAATTATCTCTGTATGAAAGACATTATTCTCCTGAGCACATTAGCAACTAGAAAAATGTATCTTTAAAAGTCCTTTTGAATGTAAAATATTCTATTTAGATTCATCAGGTGTAGTGTGAAATAAGACCTGCTGGGATCAATGGCAGGGATTTGTTAGCAATGATGCCAATTTAAATGTTTCTATAGCAATTGCCATGGCAATGTTTTTAACTAGTGCAGCACAGTCACTCACAAGCATAACATGAAGAAAGGCTAACCTTCGGCAACTTGATAATGTATCCCACATTAATTTGTTTCATTTGTTAATAGTAAAGTAAAATTCTGTTCTAAAAGAAAAAGGTTGTAATGCTCATGTATAGCTAAAAATAGCAGAGTTAACTACAGCAGCAGTGCTTCATATTGCGCTCACTAATCTTTAAATAGAAAGGATGCAACTGATGTTCAGGATGATCCAAACAATCTGTAAAACTAAAATATGTATTTTAACAGGATATAGCAAGTATAAATCTTGTGTAGCCTGCATGCATGGAAGTGGTCTCATTGACTTTGCTGTGTTTCTTTTGAAAACAAGATATCTGAATGTAGCTTTAATCTACCTAGCCTGAATACTAAGAACACTGAAGCTGTAGCAACAAAAGGCTGTGATATAAACTCCACACTACCACCAATAATACCAAAACTTAGCCAGAGGCTGGATCTGTGCCACCGTAGGTTCACTTTTATTACTCCCCTAACTTATTAAAGATAGCCCAGGTATGCATAAACATGCTTCCTCTGATTGCAGCACTCAAATATTCTTTGAGTGCAGTCATCCTACAAACATGAGTATGGACTGTGGATGTATCATTGATGGCTGACTTTCAAAAAACAAGCACCTTTTATTTTCATCCTCCTAATTTTTTCCTTCCCTTTCCCCTCTTCATAGGTAAAGATGGAGTTGCGGGTTACATTGAAAGGATGAAAAGAAAACAGCCAATGTGCATCTTGATTGACCTCCCATGCTGAAACTGGGAGAATCAAGAAAGGTGTTTTCATTTATTTCCATGTTAGCTGAAGGACAGCTGAAATAGCTTTTGAGGGATCCCCAAAACTTAAGGGACAGATTTTTGACTGATGAACAGCCATTTTTTGAGTACAAATACTCAGATCCCATTCAGGCACAGAAACATGGGCCACACTAAAGAAGAAACACTTCCCCATTCAGCAGCTCCTGCTGCAAACCTTTCGGAACAGATTTTCAGAACCGCTTTTTGCCCATTGGGTTGCTGATCTGTTCAGTAGTATATACAGTGGAGATCAACTCAGCTGATAATCTTGCCAAGAAATTATGTCTGGGACACCAGTGCAGGTTCCCTTAGCTACATAAGTCAAGGAGTCACATGAATATAAATAAAGTCTTAGGAAATGTGAACTAATAGCAATTTGTATTGGAATGTCTGTTGAATTAATATCTTTAGGCAAATGAATCCATGGTTTTTAGGTACATTATAAGAAACATTTATCTTGTTGTGACAAGAGAAAGTTATTGTTTATTTTAGAGTTCTGCCAACCTCCTGGGCACGTACATTGGAGACACTGGTCCAAATTCAACTCAACGTGGCTTGAGTCACCCTCTCTACAGCACTCACAGTGAGTAACACCAGTTCCCCAAGAGGGTGGATCTGGCAAGAGAATGTGTTGATTTGTGTTTGGACAATCCCCACTGGCAAGACTCGTGCAGAGACACAGCTGTGATTTAAAGCAACTGTCCCTGGGTGGTGAAAATACCATCTGCCCTTCTCTGGAGCAAGTCCCTTCTGAGGTGCAGATGAAACTGTTTCTGGACACTTTCTCCCCAACCATCCTTCCATCAGCTAGTGAATGAAGCCTGCAGCACTTCCAACCCATCCTGTATAAGGGTCTCTCACTTGTTAGCAACAGTATTCAATGAAGTAAAGAGACTTTTAAAATATCTACTCCTGAGGCAGCAGCTCACTAGATTACAAGAGCGAAATGTGTATTTTCACATTAAAAAAAAAAAAAAAGAATACCCTTTTTCTCCAATAATGAACCTTTTTGCAGGATCTGTTTTTCATCAGCATGAGGGGAACTAGGAAATTTAGCACTTGTAAACCCTTAACACAAGGCCTTTTGAAGATACTCTTTTGATCTTTAATATTGATTTTTCTCCACAGGGAACACATTTCACTCTTATAATAAAGCTGCATTATATGTTTTTATACCACACCTTATTTACAAATGCAACACATGCATCACATTCACGGTTTTTAAAGAATAGCCTTCAGAGACAGGAGGAAAAATAAATGCTGTCATCAAAGTAAAATTCTTCTCTTTGCTTCCCCTTTAAGGTTGTCTCAAGTTCTGTCACTCATAAACTAGTTGGCTGTACTTTGATATTGATACCCTGCAATATTTAAGACATTTTTTGTTTGATTTGGGTTTGGTTTTGTTTTTTTCATAAACAGCATAGCCGCCTATCTGCCCAATACAAAACAAAGCAGTACCTTGAGGTGTAGGCCCCTATTTTCCAGATGAGTCGATTCTCATCAATCTCTCTGCATGAAGCAGATGAGATTCACCTATGGCAGCATTGTTAATGACAGGACATACTTACCAGTTCTTCTGATAATGGACTATGTGCTTTCGCCAAATGCCTCTTTCTTGCTGCTTTATTACGTAGCAGTCCACTCTGGTCACACAACTAGGTCCTAACGAAGCAGTCTGAGATTCCATGTCAGGTGCCTCCTACCTCTGCATACCTCCTGAGCATAGCATGTACCAGGATGAGAGCTTGCTAAGCTTTCTGAGTCTACAGCTTGTACAATGACCCAAGCCAGAATTTCTCAGAATAAAGACATCTTCAAACTAGTATTTCCCAGATTTTTAAAAACCATTAATCTCTTTCATCCTCCTTTTTTTTTGCTCATGTACGGCTGAGTCATTAGAAATCTTGTTCCTATAGAGAGGGATTGTGAAAATCAGACTTAAGTACTGCCTGCAAGGGAATATACATTCACTTCTCTGGACTGGAAAAACTCAGTTGTTGACCAATTAAAGGTAGTTAGCACATTTGGACTGATAATTGCAGCCCGTTGTTGCTGCTTCCTTTCTGAAGGAACTGAGCAGCTGTTGAATGCTGTCATTTATGAGAGCTCAACCCCCTTTATGCCCTTCTGCTGTTTCCAAGGGGATCACAAAATCAAGAAAAGTCTCATCCTCAGAGCTGAGCGGGTCCCTTGCAAGCATAGGAATTTGTGCACAGAAATAGTGCTTAAGTTTAACATAATTTTTTGCTATTTGTTATCTCAGTCAATCTGAAAGGAGTCTGATGCAGCTGAAGCTTTAGCCTTTATTTCCTTAATAAACACCCTAAAATGCCTAATTCTACCACTTACAGGAATAATATAGATCTCAGAAATATAAAGTACACTGACTTTCCTTTTTCTTATTTCTAGGTCTGAATCTCTTCCCTAAAAACAACAAACTCCACCCCCACCCCCCAAACCACCAAAAAAGTCCTTCACTTGCATCTCATTTGACTTCATTAATGAAAGACAAATGCAGAACATGAACAAATTCTAAATAAGTGTAATAAAGTGTTGCTTATTCTGTTAGTATCCTAATAGTCCAAGATGAGGATGTTTTCAACACGCAGACATCCATGATAATGTATAAGCGTGGAGAAGCATATATGATTTTTCTCCTGTATGTTTTCTCAGTCTCCAACTATGAGGTATTTAGTAATCCCCAACAGATTCTTTTTGTCATAACTTTCTCCACTTTTGCTTTGAAACCATGTAAGCTTCTAAGAGCCACAGCATTCTGCAAGGAGACTCATAGTTTAACAATCTTGTGAAAAGAACAAACTCCTTTTGTTTGTTTTTGAACATTGTAACTGACAGCTTTGTTAGACAACTATTACTATCTACAGTAAATAGTCATTCCCTCTTCACTCTCTTTGCCACTGATGAATATATAGAATTAAATCAACTTCTCTTTCAGTTGTCTCTTTTCCAAGATGAAAAGTTCTGGGACTGCCTGCTTAATCATTCCTTGTCTGGAAGCTGTGCCATACTTTTGATTGCACCTGTATCCCTCCTCTGAATCTCTTCCACTTTTTTGGTGTACCTTTTAAGATTGGAGATCGTAATTTGTTGCAATATTCAAGTGCAGGAGCTTCAGGTATATATAGTCAGCAGCTTAATCACATTCTCTACTTAATTTCATCATGATACATGGAATTGTTTGCTTTTTTTGATCACTGCAGAGCTCTGGGTTAATGTTTTCCTATTATTATCTATTGTTACGTTATGGTGTTATTCCCCAATGGCAATAGTCAGACTTTATGATTTTAAACGTAAAATCTGGATTTTACCATGTGTGTTGCTCTACATAATTTCATAACAATTTCACCATCCATCATTTTGGTGTCCACTCACTGTATTGCATAAACTACAACTGTATATACAGCAAACAATTGTAGTTATTAAACCATTATAAGGTAGAGACTGGTTGGCATGGCAAGGCTCAAATCCATACAGCCATACTCTCTTCTCCTCTCCCCTGCCTCCCTCCAAAGCAGGGTTACCTTGTCTGTATCATCTATGAGAAATCACCCCAGGCTTCGTTCTCAAATGCTGCCAGGAATTTTCTGGGAGAGTACCAGCTGGTACAGGCTAAACTGATGTTAGGGACTGTAATAACAGTAAAATGGTATGGACAATTACATTGCAAAAGCCAGTTTCCTTGCCAGATGAAATATATTAGTATAATCATAGTCATAAGATCCTCTGCAAGCTTTTGCAAAGGCCCCTTGGCTTTATTATGCTGAATGTCACTTGCAAAGTGTTTCACCTTGATATTCAAACCTGTTTTCAGTTTATTTATGACTATGTTGAACAGTGCTGGCCCTAGTACAGATCCCTGTGGAACACTACAACAGACCTTGTTTCAATGTGAAAACTTGTTATTTACTTCTTCCTGCTGGTTCCTGTCATTTAATCAATTACTGATATATGCAGGGACCTTCACTTTTAGCTCATGGCTGCTTAAGAGCCTTTGGTGAGTGACCCTGTCAAAAGCATTCTAGAAGCACAACTAGATCATATCAAAGAGGTCAAAACTATCCATATGCTTGATAACTCTTTCAGAGGACTTGAATAGATCTGTGAGGCAGAACTTCCATTTCCAAAAAACTATACTGACTTCCCCAGTATGCCATGTGTACAATAATTTTATTCTTTATAAGAGTTGCTAACAATTTTTGGGCCTCAGACTTTGTCTCTGTGACTTGTCCCTGGTAGAAGTGAAGCTGGTTTTTAAAAGTTGGCATCACATTTAATACTTTGACACCCTCAAGTATCAAGGAAGCTGAAGTGAAAAGTTAAAGAAAATAATGAATATTTCAGCAGTTTCATCACTGAGATTTTTAAGATTCCTCATAGTATGTGTGAACTCGCTGCCATTTACTATGACTTGAAATCCCACCGTACTGAAATTAGATCTTCTGATGAGTTCCTGGTTAAATAAATAAATAAATAAATAAACAATCTGGCATTTAATCCCTAAATGTTTCTAACCCTTTCTGTTTTCTCATGAAAACTGTGAGAAATGAATCACAGAACAGTGGGTAGCCACAAGCATAGCACTGATGGTAAAGTTTTTCATGGAACTTCCCAAAAAAGTTTTCAGTTTTCAATTATAGCAGTTTGTTAAAATCAAGTTGTTTCTCCAGCCTCTGATGAAATGACAGAAGGGGTATCACACCGATACATGGCACTGGATGTTGGGTGTATATGCTGTTCTAGTGGAGCCCAAGAGTTAGTAGTCTAGATGCAATCAAACTCCCTCTGGTGCTTGACAGCCCTGCAGAGAAGCCCAGCAAGAGCTCTGATCAGTAGCTCAGAGTTTGGCTTCCATGCTCAATTTCATATCGAAATTTTGATTACTTCAAGTTTTAAAGCCCTCTGGGGAAAGAAATCCTCTAAAAATGAATCTCTTTTTTTTTTTTTTTTTTTTTTTGGTGTGTCTGTTGATGTTTCAAGATTTTCTATAGTATTTCCTGAGTTTGCCCTCCTCAAATTTCTACCCCTAGTGCAGATTTTATATGTGGTTTATTGTTGCTACCATGATAGGTAACTTCAGAAGACTTCAGACCCATCTGGAACTGAGTCTAAAGATGGGGAAATATGTCATCTGCATATGCATTTAATAATTTAATAGTGCTCTGATGAAACTGCAGTTGTTATTGCTGATACCAACTGGTTTACTCTTTGGTTCCTTTGTTTCTAGCAACCAGAGACATAACTAGTTTATTCCTCTTAAGATACCAGTTATCTTTCAAATATCATGTGATATGTTTCCTTTGATAAAATCTGAACGAGACTTGAGAGTTTAATAGTCTATATCTCAGTATGAATTCCCAGAGCATGCAGATTTTCATGTAATTTATTTGGATTAATTCAAAACACACATAGTACTTTTCAGATAACATTCCAAGAATTACCCCCTATATTTTCCTGTCCTTTTCATTAAAACTCAGTAAGAAGCAAAAGATATAACTGCATGAAACCATGTATATGGTTCCAGTTTCAGAGTGAAAAAAGAGTAGAAATATGCCTGAAAAAAAGTTGGTATAACAAAGCATTTGCTTTATGTTGTCTGCTCTAGTATTTTTTGTTTAGCTTTGCCCAAAATGGCAGGGCATAGTCAAGCTTTAGAACTTTCTCGCATAAACTCAAATGCCCGTGACTGTCTCCCTTCCTTCTCACATTCCTAAAACATGAGGGAAAAGGGCATATGAGGGACCATAGTTATGTTTGGGCTCCATACTGCTAAGACAACTCATAAAATATCTGGCTTCATAGAAAACAAATTAACTCAATTACATAATGGGAAAAAAGAAAGTGCATAGTTAATCTGTACATAGGCATGTGTATGTCAGTCACATTTTTTTGATCTTTTGTTGGTTTATGTAGGAATAGCTATTTTACATGAAACAAAGTTATACTTCTTACAAGTGAGTTTCCTCCCTTCTTTTTATCTTTGTGATCCTGCAGTCATTATTACAGCCAAATTTTCATGTCACTTTTTAGTAGTATGGCTGGGGGTACAGAGTATCAGTTAGTGGAACAGTTTCATTAGTACTATAAATAAAGCACACTAAATTGTCTTTTTTTTCCAAACTCTGAAGAACTGTCATTATATGGACTATCCAGAGGCAGTTCTTCATGGGAAAGAATGTACCTTCATCTAAATCTCATTACTACAGTGTTGATTTTAAAATAAACATTTTATAGTTACTAATAAATACAGTGAATAATAATGACCTATTGCAATTCTTGATGCTGTGAAGGGAAAACATGCTGCAATGGTATAATTAATATGGGTATCATGATATAGCAATTTTAAATTAGTTGATATAAATCCAACTAATTTTTAATTGTATAACAGAACAACTTAATCAATGTTGAGGAATAGCTATTTTTAGTAATAGAAAGTGCTAAACAAAGCCTGTAGAACAATTCATTTACATATACCTGCCTACCATCCATATTTTATATAAAGGTAATAAGAAGGCAATAGGAAAGATTTTTGAGTGAAATAAAGTCTGTCTCCTAGGTGACACAGCTGAAGTCATTGAATAGTTCTACTGAATTTTTCATGAACATTTTTTGGCAAAAATTTTATTTCTAGTTGTCTCACAGCAGCATACGTGGAGATATGGAGAAAATTGAACCTGTTGTGTAATATGGAATTATGCCTAGATATTAATGTAGAAGAATGGTGGTATTGCATCCAATACTTGGGAAAGCAAAATCCAAATTCAGAATTAAATATATCTATAAAGCTAACACTGTTTGATTGCTAGTCTTACATTAGGAAAAAATCTTAAACCATAGGCTCTGTCAGGATTCACTATTTTGTGTTGATTGATACCTTTTTAGAGTTTTACTCTTTCCTCACTTTTCCCATCTAATAAAACACCTTTTATTTTACAAGAATGATTTTTTTTCTTCTAAAAATATTATATGTCTTTTAATTCTTCAAAGGTATGTTCAAAAATTTCCTGAAGCCAATGCATGTAAGTCTGTGGACTTTCAGCTAGGTCGTAGTTATGCTGAAGATTTTAAAAGAGCAACCCAAATGACCATTTATTTCATTTTTCACTCACAGTTCCTAATGAAGTAATAATAGTGGAGGAACAAAATTTGTTCCTTTCTGGTCACTTGTCCAGAGAGTAAGTTAGCTTAAGCACTAAAATAAGGAGAAATCCATGAGAGAATTTTATGTTCCAGTTTTTATAGCTACTTGATAGACTAATGTTTAACATATTTCAAAAATATTCTAGCTACAGCCCTAGCTGGGAAATGTGTGTCTATTTGTATAGAATGTACAGATCTGCAATATAATTGCATTTTGCAAGAAACTTGTAAAAAGCTTGTTTTTATTGGCTGCATTTATCACTGTTAAGCAGGATCTAGGGGAAAAACAGAGAAGCTTGTGTTATTTTTTTCATGTTAAGGACAGGAGTTTTCTTATTATTGCATACTAGATATGTGCTATCCAAAAGAGGGAGCCATAACATTATACTGTATCTTTCCACTTTCTGAGACAGTGAAACTGCATACATTCTTTTATTCCTTTTTCTTAATTGTACTTAAGGATTATGTTTGCTTTGATTTTTTTTTTGTTTGTTTGTTTTGTATGAATAAGCAATATAGTTCAGAACTAGATAATACATGCTAATAATCTTATTGGAGCTGAGTGAAATGGTTGTACTAAAGTCAAATATGCCTAAACAAGAGAAAAACATCCTGTCATAAAAAAAACTCAGAGTAATTTCTCTTGCTCTTGATTCCACCACATGCTTTTTCACCAGTTTTTAGCAAAGAGTTTAATCTCTCTGTACTCATTTCCCACCTTATGAAACAGAAAATATATAGATAACTATCAAAGCAGAGTGCTTGAGGTATTTGTTAAACATACTTTGATTGCCTCTATAAAAAGTGAGATCAACTTAAAATATCATTCTTAATAACTGACAAGATGTCCAGTTCTATGAAACCTTTGCTTGGAGGAGCACAGTACTCATAAAGGGATTACCCATCTTTTGGAAAGCATGGACTGGATTGCCTTCATACCTGAAAGGATGATAGGATGTATCTGAAGGAGTAGAATAGAAAAGTGCAGAGTGATCAATAACACTTACTTTATTTTCATAATTTCTTTAGAGCATTCTCTTTGACTCTTCCTGATATTTCTGTGTGCCACATGGGGAGTCCAGCACACCCCAGTAAGCCTATGTGAGGAGGAACTTTTGGTATTTTTGGCACCAGAGGAGCATTGATAGTTATTTAATCCCCTTCTAACATTTTTTGAACTAAAGTATAAAGGTTTGATTTGCCTGTTGCTTTACAAAAAAGCTCTCTTGCTGGTTTGGCTATGAACATATCTCATTATTTGGTAGCGATGTACTTGGCAGAAAGTAATGTTAATGTTGGTATTATAGACCTATTTGATAAATGAGAAAAGAAGGACCAAGTTAAAACCCTAGAGATGCAAGTCCAAATACAAATTCTGTGGTTGAAAATACATATGCTCAAATATATATGAAATTATATATAAAACTTGTGTGAAAATATGTTACCCCTGGTATGGAATGTGATTTTTTTAATTGCTTCTGGTGTTTTTCTTTCTTATTCCTAAGTAAAATTGAACATCATAGCCTACACACGCTATATAATCTAAACTATTACATCTTTTTTTCTTTTTTTTTAATGAAATGAATACTGAATAAATAAAAAAA
>NW_009212112.1:68587-98971 GCF_000690835.1 Fulmarus glacialis
GAAAGAGCATGTGTACCAAGGAGGAGAGAAAAGAGGAGAAGAGAAAGGATATAAATACTTGAGAACAAAAGAGGTGCAGGAAAGGAGGATAAGTGATCTTCAGAGAATTGTATAAAGTTAAATGTGATCATTCCATTCATAGCATATATTTGTTAGATAAAATTTGGCTATCCATTAGAATCACTGTTTCCAGTTACTCAGTTCAAGAAACATGGATCTGACTTTTTCAGAGCTGCTGAGTATCAGCAGGTTCAACAATTAAACTAGTTTTATAAATGCTTAGCAACTCTGAAAGCAGTTTATGTTACCCTGGGTCTACTGTTTCATTTATTTTGAGATCCACTAAACTTTTCTGCCCTAGTTTTTTCCTCACTGGAGACATATGTAATAGTAGTACTTTCTCCATGTGTTTAAGAGCCTCTGCTACTTTTTGTGGAATTTCAAAGATACACATGTCTGGGAATAAGCATTGTTCACAGAAATCAGTATTTATCACAGTGGTATCTGAAGTCACCTAACAGTTTCTACTGCAATATAATATATAGATAAGTTTTAGGAAAACTATGTTATTGGATTTATGATAAATTTTAAGAGTGACTCCAGTGCAAAGTAGACAAGAAGGACTGCAGGTTTTTTTGAGAAAAGCAATCAACTGAATAAAGCACAACAGAATAAACATTCCACCTTAAAATACTTCAGCTGAACAAAGCATCTAGGCAATTTCTTCTTCACTCTGAAATTCTTTAGATAGTTTTTGTTTATCATGTATATCTTTATCACATAAGGTCAATCCAGCTTATGATGCACCTTGTTGGAACAGCTTGTGAGTTGCCCTCCCAATAATTTGCTCCAACAATACATTTGAACTCAAAACTTGAAAGTAGAAAAGATCATTTACAGCTATTTATGTTCAACAGGTTATTATTGTTTGTTAAGAGTTGTTCACCTTTCATAATTTACTCTCATTACTAGTATTTTTCCAGATTTCCTGTAAGAGAACTTCTTTAGTTGCTATGTTTTAAGATTTATACTTTTCAGTTTTAGTATCAATATTTCATGAGCTTTTATTATATTGCCCCACAATATGTAAACATCTTTCCACTTCACCACTTCTGTTGTGACATGGTATGCTTTAGTAGTTATATGAAATAATAAAACCGCTTTAATTATTGAAGGCCTTGTTACCTAATACAAAATACTTTATCTTAACTTCCAGATTGAACTCCCCTCCCACTTGTGTTATAATGAAAATGAATAATTTTGCACAGAAATTAATTTCATAAAACAACAACAACAAAAATATTATCAGCTGCTGTTAAATCATCATAAAAGAAATTATGAGCTTGAGGTTAAATCTATTTCTTGATCTTTAGCTTTCCCTTTTGGTTTTGATGAATAAATAAGAAAATACATTTGTTAACACCAGCTTGTGAGTGTTGAAATTATAACAGACAATGCATTGAAAACTATACTAAATGTGAAAATTTCCTCATTTAGATGTGAGCCTTGTGAATGTAATTAAAAATAAAAGTGCTTACTCCAGCCGTATTTTTACTTTCTGTTTACCCTGTTGGCATTTGAAAATATGTTCACTGTTTTCTCCAATTACGTTCACTGAAGTTCTTTTATGTGCCATCAGGCTTACTTTGAATACTCCATTACCAAGTCAAAAAACATTCATATTTTCAATTTATTGTTTTGTTTTAATCATGTACGTCCTCTGTCATACAGTGAATTACGATTAATACTTACTTACTGTTTGTACAGAATTTAGGTAGTTACTTCAAGTTGGAATTCCCAATTTCTGGTGATTTCTGTATGACATACAGTTTTGCTTTTTTTTCTCTGAAAGCCAATGTATTCCAGATTTTTCTGATGTGTTTATTTCAGTATCATCTTTATTTTGGCATGTATTCAAAGCTTAAGTGTGGTAAGGCAGTCTTTATTTCCATTCTTCTTTCCTCCATCACTTGCACAGAACATTATTTCAATAAGCAATTAATCTTTCTAGGGTTTTTTTTTCCGTCTTTCCTACATGTGCTGTATTTGCTCTGCTTAGGTGTGCATAATATTGTTCATATTTTTGCTGTTCTAGTGTTTGCAGGAAATTTTAGAACTTTATTTTAAGTCAGTAAAAAGATGCTGCTAACTTCAGTGGCATACAATTAGGGTTTTATGGCACTTCTGTAGTTTTTCCGCTTTTTCTCTGGCATTAGTCACTTAATGTCTCTGTCTTTTAATGAAATTTTCTTTAATGATATATATATTAATGCTTTCTAAAGCAATGGCTTCTTCAACATGTATTACTAATGTATACTTTTGATTTTGATTTTTTAAACCAAAGATTTCTTAGCCCTGTGTGTAATTTTAAAATCTGTACTGCATGTTTATCTATTATTCTATTTATCCCATTTTAAGCTATACTGAAATTATATTTCAATCGCTTTTTGATAGCTGAACAAATTATAATTTCCCTTTCTCTCCCAGCCTTTGCAGAAAGAAGCCTCTTTACACTATCTGGATTTTCCTCTATCTTTATCCTCTGATGTATCAGAAATCAGTATTTGGTGGCATTTTGCAATACTGTTTCCTCTGACATTTACCTTGCAAGGAACATGGAGTTATTCCACTTACTAGTTTGAATACTGATGACTTATTTGCAGAAGATAATGCATTTTTAAAAATAATTATCCAAATATTTTTTTTTTTCACATATTGTAGGTAAATGGGCTTTGTCATGTAATATTATCTATCTGTATTCACATGCACATTATACAAGTTAATGTGGATTCTGCACACATACCAACCCCTGTGCAGGAGGAAGGGCGTGAAGAGGCTGGAAAGAAAAAAAATTCTCATCATTTAACATTAGTCCTGATTACACAATAGTTGACCATAGTTTGGTTGCTGTTGCCCAGCCTGCGGGCTCTGGTGTGGGTCAGGTGCTTCTGGCATTCAGATGTAGCTAATTCTGCCCTTTCTGTCCCTTTGCAGATTTTAGGTCCTCTGCTCTGCTTGTTATTGACCGTGACAGTATTTCCTCCCTTTATAAAGATTGAATCTAAATGTTACTAATGTCCGTGGGAATATTCAGCTAGACAGTGTTGAGCTTTCCATCAGGACTATGTGCACTTCTGTTGTTTACCTGGAGCTTATACTTAACTGCCTTCATAGAAGACTTTGAAATACTTTGTTGTAATTACTGACTGGTAATTGGTAATTTCTGAGGGGCATCACATGAATACCAATTTACTTGGTCTTTAATACAACACTGATCTTCTTTCAGTTCAGTCATAGTAAGATAGAAGCATATGGTTACAAAGATATTACATAAGATGCACTAGTATTATTTGTATAATTTTTTCAGGTTCTAGTATTTCTTCTTCAAGATTTAATTTCAGTATTTCATTCTGTGCTCAATGAGAAAACCTGTTATTCAAGTTAGTGTATTTTTTTTTTACTGAACAGTAAGCTATGACTGTTTATACTCTCCTGTTGTACCAGTAATTTAACAGGACTTCAAATTCAGTAGTAAAATTATTTGTTTATTCTTATCTCAGCTGAAGTTGAAGACAAAACTTGAACTTAATCAATGCAGACTTATACCCATGCAAGTTTCTGAATTTGTTAATAACATATTAAAACTAGAATGGTTAAAACTTCTCATTTTTAAAACTGCATTGTCTGTGCCTTCCTATCTATTCTCCTGTCCTTCAGTTTTATTAGTGATATCAAAACCACAACAAAGTATGAATAAAAAATTCTCCACTCTCAAGTCCTTTCATGTCTCCCTTTGTGTGCCTCCAGTATTTGCAGTATATGACCACAAGGTTACTTAGGCCACATATCTTCTTTTATAAACCTCAAATCTGTTGAAAATGCAGTAGACAAATATTGTTCTAAGTTGTTTCCTTTTTGATTACTATGGTTTACAGACACTATAAATATTTGCCATCAGGAAAGTGGGATTCTGTATGACAAATTTAAACCTGCTTGTAATTGGCATACATATTTTTTTTGTATGGGTCTTTTAGAAATAGGCTCCTTAAAAGTCTGCAGACTCACAGGGTAAAAACCACTCACTTAAAACAGTGTATCCTAGTGAGTTAGGTAGTGTTGTGTTGTTTTATGGGAACTGGGTTCAGTGTCTTTAATTTACAAACGGTAAATTGACTTTCGTTTAAGTAATAGACAATATTTTCCATGTTGGGGGGATGCAGAAATATTATTCATATTTCTATTAGTTAATTATTACAATTTTTGCCAGGCAGTCACTATCAGTGGACATAAATATGATAGAAGACCATATAACTACCAGGTGGCCTTATCAATAACTGCCCTAATAAGATGACAGACTATGGATGTCCAGTGATGTGGGTGCATGTACTTAGGCCAGGTTGGATCCTATGCTTTATTCCCCGGCCTTTTCTGGAGGTCTCTTAATGATGGAGTACAGACAGTGATTAGTGATTAGTGATTGTTAAGACTTTCTGAATCTTTCATTGTTTGAATGTCAATAAAATGTTAAGACAAACATGATGGTGACATTCATTCTTTTGGACAAGAGGTCAGTGAGACTTGGAAGGAGGGGAAGGATCTTTTCCTCCGCTTCCTAAACCAGTTTGGTCTCCAGAGCAAAGGGAAAGGACCTTTTCACTGACACATCATCCCATGGCAGAGGGTGCCACCCTCTTTTTCCTCACTTTCCTCAGAATGAGGACCACTCAGAAACCTCTGTCCCCTCCACTGTCCTCTCTTCAAACCAGCAGGTCTTTCTGACCCCACAAAACTCAGTAGTTCTCCAGCTCAAACCACAGCAAGGACACAGCAAGGCCATTTGCTCCAGAAGGCAGTGAGGCCAAGTCTTAGGGAGGGGTACAGAGTATGAGAAGAAATAAATGTTGGAAATGTTATCATACTGCTGTCATTCTGGCAGATAATAATTTTGGTAATTGGCATCATGTAAATTAAGATTCTACCGGGATCTTGAGGTATTCTTGCTCACTAGCAGATGCACTCTATGAAATTATAATGCACTTAACTCTCACTAGTAAGTCAACTCCAACTTTTTAATTACACTTGTTTATGCCCATAAATACAAATATATACATATGTAAAGCATATGTATGTTCCTGCATTTAAATATTGAGGGTTTTTTACACTGATTATGCTTAAATTTCTTTCACATGTAATTTCATGGAACTGTGGACAATAAGCCAAATGAACACTGACTAATACTTCTTATTAAATTCTCAGTGAGATAAACTGCAAGTTTTAACATCTATTCCTAGCATTAATGAATATGGCTGGCAAAGTATTAAGATATATCAATTCTCAGACACAATAGTTTACATACCATATGGCAACGTTCTATTTCTTGAAGGGAAAAAAAAAAAATTACAATACATGCTGCCTCCAAAGATGAACACCTTTATATTTCAGGGCAAATAACAGTTCTTCATCTTTTGAATGGGATAGGTGCTGTCGTTTGTCACCTGCACCTGAGAAAACAATTGTTTGTAAATGGAGGTGGTAGTTTTGTCCTATGACTACCTTTTTATTTAAATCTTAACATCTCAATTTTATTTTTTGTAAATAGGATAAGAAATTTTGGATGCTCAGTGGCAATCCTGAAAACCTTGTACTTCATTCAGTGTGCCTTAGAATTAACCACTACAGACCACCTGGAAAAGAGACAGAACATGTCTATATCTTCCTTGTCCTTCCTGTCCTTTAGATACCTGATAGAGGCCACTAGGATGGAAATTTCTGTTTAAAAGGATCATGCTCACATCACCTGAACCTGTCAATTATCAGGATAATGCCAAACTTCAGGAGCAATTAAGTAAAATAGGAATAAGAAGTCAACTTTGTATTCGCATTGTAAAGGGACATTTAAATGAACGTTGTCAGACGGATTGCTTTGTCTACCTTGGGGTTGATCATTTAGATGACCATACAGTAAGGCTGAAGACATTCCAAAAACCGCATTGTACAAAAAAGGTTCCATGTTTCTTGAATCTTAGCCCCCTGAGGTGAGAAACAGTGAGACACGCTGAAAACCATTTTGAAATAGTCGCTTAAATTTTCTGAAGGTAGGAATTTTGTCAATACATGTAATCAGGTAGAAATTGTATGGGTATTAGAGTAAATACAGATGCTTCACTGAAAGTAATAAGTCATGCCATGTAATTGTATTAAGGTGGTTTAGTCATCAGTTCCTCTTCCAGGGAATTCTTGCCCCAGTACAAAGTTATTGAATGAAGCGGAAATTGTTTCCTGAAAATCATGAAAGAATAGGCTGAGGCTGACTGGTCGGTGGACCCTGGGAACTACCGGCCAGTCAGCTTCACCTCTGTGCCTGGTACGATCATGAACAGATCCTCTGGGAAGACATGTCAAAACATATGGAAGGTAGGGAGGTGATTAGAGACAGACAACATGGCTTCATCAAGGACAAATCCTGCCTGGCTAATTTAGTGGCCTTCTATGATGGACTGATTACATCAGTGGACAAGGACCTACAGATGTTATCTACTTGTAAAATCTTGGATATGATCCCCCACAACAGTCTTGTTACTAAATTGGAGATATACAGCTTTGATGGATGGACTGTTAGATGGATAAGGAATTGGCTGGATGGCCATGTCCAAAGAGTTACAGTCAATGGCTCAATGTCCAAGTGGAAACCAGTAATGAGTGCTGTCCTTCAAGGGTCCATATTGGGACCGGTACTATTTAATGTCTTCATTAATGACATAGACAGTGGGATTGAGTGCACTCTCAGCAAGTTTGCAGATGACACCAAGATGAGTGGTGCAGTTGATACGTTTGAGGGAAGGAATGCCAACCAGAGAGACCTTGACAGGCTTGAAGAGTGAGCCCGTGTGAATCTCATGAAGTTCAACAAGGCCAACTGCAAGATCCTGCACCTGGGTTTGGGCAATCCTCAGTATCACTACAGACGGGGGGATGAAAGGATGGAGAGCAGCCCTGCTGAGAAGGACTTGGGGATACTGGTGGATGAAAAATTGGACATGAGCCAATGACTTTAAACTGAAAGAGGGCAGGTTTAGATTGGACAGAAGGAAGAAATATTTTACAGTGAAGGTGGTGAGCCACTGGAACAGGTTGCCCAGAGAGGTTGTGGATGCCCCATCATTGGAAGTATTCAAGGTCAGGTTGGATGGGGCTTTGAGCAACGTGATCTAGTGAAAGATGTCCCTGCCCATGGCAGTGGGGTTGAACTAAGTGATCTTTAAATGTCCCTTCTGACCCAAACCATTCTATGATTCTATGATTGATGGTGTAGGCAGAGCAGTGGTTTTGCTGTGTTTTCCTCTGATATTTACCAGTCTGGGTCAGCTGTTAAAGAATAGAAACTTGAAATGGCCTGCAGAGTTCTCCTCCACTCAGAGCACATAAGCATCTTATCTTACCTGATATAGACTAGAATATATACCACTGGAGACCTTACAATGCAAGTACATGCATGGCTTTCATGACACTGATGCTGTGCACATAAAAAAATATATATACATATATCTGTTGATCGTTACAGATATATAGATATAGAGATCTCTAGATTTCTTTATCTGTACAATCTCTATCTCTAAAATGATACCAGTATCGATACAGATATAGATATAGATACATGTATGCACATATACATGTGTGTGTGTTTTCACCACAAGCAATGAAATTTCAGGACTTTTTTATTGCCTACTAAACTCACAGGCTGACTAGCATAAAATGTAATTAGTGCTAATCAGCTTGAGGTGAAGGAAGCAGAAAATTAATATGACTCATTTGTTTTCCATTCTACAGCAATGTCCCCCTATCTATGTTCCTTCAAAGCATGTTTTTTCAGATTTCAGCTTTCAATCTATACAAATTAATGATTCTGATGTTATTTGCACAGAAAGGATATAGAAAATGACAACATTCATTTTGGTCCCATTTGTATTGTAGCTGCCCAGAGTTCTGCATTTAAAAAGAGCTCAAATCAAGTAATCCAGAATCTTATGCTGGTTTACACAAATCTTTATGCTGCTTCAGCTTTGTGAATCCACTTTTGAAACTTTGGAGAGGAAGCCAGCCTGCCTGCCTGCCTGCCTTCCTTCCTTCCTTTCTTCCTTCCTTCCTTCCTTTTTTTCCTTCTCCAGAGAACTAGTGAATTTTATTACCATGTTGGCAGGGTTTCTTCTAGTGGCTCTAGGCATGTCCTTTAACAATTACATCGATTTACTCAATGTGTGTTTCTGCCCTGGCTTTGTATTGTTTGGAACCCCCATGTGTAGGTCTCAGGAAAGTTCCCAGTGCCATGCATGGGACATAGTTACTGTTTCAAGCTACCTGCACTTTCAGAAAAGTATTACTTCAATAGTTATCCTGAGTTTATGCAATTTTCTGCCAGTTAAAAAGTAGTGAAATTCTTTTTGAATAGAAGTTAAGATCCTCTTTATGTCATGAGACCAGGAGCTTTAATCCTCTGCTGGTTAATCCTTAAAACCCATTCTGGTTCTGTTCAACACTCAAGCTGTGAATATATGCTACTCCTAGTGTTACACATACAGGTCTGTACACAAAATACACAAGAACTATCTGGTTTCACCTGCAATTGTTAGGAAATTTTCAGATGTATGTTTTCTTTGAAATCATCATTTATATATTACGGAGTACATCTCTTGAATAATCAAAGGTAACTATGGTCCTGTGTCTGTGTATAGCAGTGCAGTTCACTATTTAATCAAACGAATGCTTAGTAATACTTACAATAGTTTAAAAAATACATCTATTCTACCTGTAGGCTTTTAGTTTTGGGAAAGTATTATGAACTAGAATCTGAACATGTTGGGGAGAGAAAAAAACATAGAGGACCTTTGTATATTTGAGAAGTTTATTCTTTGTGGATCTATATAGTAGGGGGCTGTTAGACAAATTTGCTCTAAAATATAAATGTGAATTGCGTGAGTGTAAAGTCAAATGGCAAATAAATAATTACAGTGAGTACCATTGGCAGGAGTGCCAAATCTTTCCTTCTAGCAGTGCTAACAGTTATGTTTCTGGATGTGCAACACTAGGTACGTTCCTAAACCATTATCTATTAGATTCAACCCTTTCAGATCTATGTCAGACAGTATGAATGAGCATCTTGTATTTTACTTTTTGAGGTTTTTTTTGCCAAAAACCTAGTCTATGGTGCAGGCTTACTACTTCCTAATTTACTCCCCTTTTTGACTTCCCTAGTGCTATTTTCCCCTTTCCTGAATGAAAGCTTCAGGGAAAGGTTCTCAACCAGTAGTTTTTTTGGCCACTTGTAGCTGAGAGCAGCTGTACCAACTTTTTGGAGAGTTTCTTCTCTTTAATTGCCTTAAAAAGTAGTTAGAAGTACATTAAATACAGGACATACTTTTCTGTTTTGAAAGTCCTGTTGTTTGCTGCAGGGATGGTTTGCCATCATGAGCAGTGAGGATTTTTCAGTAGGACTATGACTGGAAAAGCAGGCAGCACCAGAAGCTTGGATTTTATTAAAATGCTATTAAAACATTACAAAACCCTTACTTGAAGTGATATGTGAGTCCTCAGTCTTGATACTGCTGCTGCTGCTGCTGCTGCTGCTACTACTACTACTACTATTACTATTACTAAGCAAAGAACAATATCTATCTTCAGTATAATAGATAAAGAAGTTCTATCTCCATGAATGAAAATGAAGACACTAATTCATTTTCTTTAGAACACAAGGGGTTTTACTTAGTATCTTACCCCTAGAAAAGATACAAATGCAATCCAAAAATGTGTCTTGATTAGGAAAGAAGACATGTATCACACAAATTTAAAACCGTTAGCAGCAAGATCTGGCTCAATTTCTGGTAATCCATGGGATGCAGATAACAGCAAGGAATGAAGAGTCTACATTAATTTTTAAATATATTTCCATTTTTCAATAAGTCTGAATTCTCATTAGAGGTGAAATTTCCTTTTACATTTGGGAAGCAAATGTAAGGATTATTGCAAATCTTGCAGGAAATGAGAAAATATTTTCTGTAACATAATATTTTTATTTTTACTCTGAGGAAAATATATATTTTTATCAGATAGCATCATTATAAAAACACAGATTCAGCATTCATTTTTACTCTGGGTAAGGGAAATGCACAAAAGCAATTTCACTGGCTTCAGTGGGACTAGTCTTATTGCAAAATGTTAGTCATTCTGAATAGGGGTTCCAGAATGTGGCACAAGCACAAACAGCTCTCTTGACAAATAATTTAAATAACTGCAAGAATTTCCTTTTGAAATAACTATGTTTTCCTAACTATTTTTTTCTGTTACTACACAGGCAGAATTATTTCCATGACATTTCCCAAAACCAGCACCTATGCCTTAAAAATCAGAAGAAAGAACTTGCTTACAATAGCTTCCCACTACAAAATTTGATATTTGAATCCATTATTATGAATTATTACGATAAAGAATAATACAAATCACGTGAAAGTATTATGATAAACAACAAAGTAAGCAGGCAAACAAATTCAGTCAGAAAGTAGCACTGCAAACTTAAGCAAAACCATTTTAACCTATTCCTTTTTAAAATATTTTATCATTCTTCTCACAATTTGCCTGAATTATGCTTGGGTTTATGTCTGCATACATATATTTATAGGAATGTATGTATATATATGAAGAATTCTGTTCATGAACTGGCGCTATTTTGATTTGTTAAATTCAGGTATGAGTAGTTTACTGATACCTTCTAATCATACATAACCTATAACTGCTGGATTTTAAAATGTTAATTTTCATTTGTACCATGCTTACTCTTTCTTTCAAAACAGAAGTAATGGGATTAACTTCTTCCTTATCCCCAACTCACACCTTTTTCGCTTTACCTCTTCATCATCTCCTCAGGAGCAAATATTGAATGATGGAATACAGAGGAAATAAAGAACAATTATTTTGGTAAGATCTTCAGCTGAGGATGTTAGATCATTATACTTTTTAAATTTCCTTTATTGAACACTCTTATACAACCTGAAGTTTTATTGAATATTTTTTAAAAGGTGCCAAAATATAAATGTGAAATTCTGCACCACGGATTATCAATGTAATTGATCATCATTTTCTGAAAGTAATGGCTAAATCTAATAATGTCTGTATATATTGCTAGATAGGCTTGTATACATTATTAATTGCCTTCAGTTGAACTATTAAAAATATGTACATTGAGATAATGTCCTTTTGAGAGTTGTGTAGTTTGTCTAAAATGATGGAAAGGCCTGCTGTTTCCATCCCCAAACATAAAAACATTATCTACAATTTTCTCTATTTCACAGAATCTTTTCTTGGGTATCATTTATAAAGAGCATGTTTTGAATTTGGACAAGTAATTTAGGAGCTCTTTCTCAACATACTTATATACAATGGGAAAATGCTTTCAGTATTTTTTGAAAATTGGAGTCTCTAAGCAATGACATGCATGGCCCAACACTGTAATATTCTTCCAGGCAGAATTTGCATGAAGCTGGTGGTTATTTCCCTTGACTAGGGTTTGCGAGAACGAAGCAACCTAAACACCATTTAGTGCCCAGAAAATTTGTACTTACAAAAACCTCTCTGACATTTGCATTTTCTTATCAGGAGATTCTAATATGAAAGTTATGTTTATATGAGCCAGGGAAAACAGAATCTAATGTGATGCTGTCTGGATGTTGTTATTACTCTTACTACTAAAAGGTGTGAAATTTAAATATAGAAATTTGCATTTAACTGGCAAAGAAATACACTGGCCATCACTTGAGGCATTCCATTTTGCAGTTACAGAAATATATTTCCAGAGAACATTTGTTGCTGTTTATGATGTTATTTAAGTATTTAAGGCACATTTATTTTTATGAATATTGGTGGATTCATACGGAGAAATTGGAGGACTGGGAAAGCAGAGGCCCCATTCTACCCCTTGCTCTGACATCGAACTACTCATTAACTGAGGCCAAGTCAATTCAACTCTCTGTGCAATAATCTCTGTGTATGGGATAAAGACAATGCCACCCATCTCCTTTTCTAATCTTTCCAAGACTGTGGAATGAAGATTATAAATAACGTACTTCATTTCCTATCTTTTCTATAATTATGTTATATATTATGCATTAAAAAATCATTTCTTTCTAAAACATAATCTTTTTAGAGCTTTCTTGTAAGCTGTAGTATATATCCAGTATTTTCCCTTTTTCCCTGAAGTTACTAACAACGTTTTCCTTGAAGTAACCAAAGCCCGGTTTCCCTAGGATTTTGCACTGCAAACACGTAGTATGATCTGATCAAGATATGTCTCTCCTGTTCAGTCATGCTCGCCAAGTAGGCCCCAACGCCACTGGGTTTTTTTTACCATGATCAGTCACTGAGAGTCAGGACGGTAACTTGCCTTTTGCCATTCAGCAATTTCTTATTGGTTTAAAAGGCAAAAGGAGAAAGTTATTAAAATGATGCTTGACTGCTTTTACAAAGATTCTTATTGTTCACAGCAGAGAATCATTTCCCTTTGCTTTATTTTCCTTCTCCTCCCACCCCCTTTCAGCAAAATT
Organism: Fulmarus glacialis; assembly: GCF_000690835.1. Classification (NCBI taxonomy): domain Eukaryota; kingdom Metazoa; phylum Chordata; class Aves; order Procellariiformes; family Procellariidae; genus Fulmarus; species Fulmarus glacialis. The sequence goes on from NW_009212112.1 coordinate 81,175, forward strand.
TTGGATTTATTCCTACAAATGTCTTTTCATAAACTCTCTCACTCATATGCAGAATGCAGTTAGCTTTCACTCAGACATCCTTATTCATGTTCAAATATTTGTGCTTCTGCAGATAGCATTTGCATGCAACACCTGCTGCAAGCCTTAGAAATTCAGAAGGCATTCTGATATGAGTGGGAGAGGCATTTTTGTCTAGGCTTTTCCTCCAGTTGCCTTCTGCAGTTAAATAGCACTGACTGCATGAGAGAAACATGTAAAATTATATATCTATATTGTTTTATATCCAGGTCTATATAGCCCAGTTTTCTCATAAGCACAAGATTTGTGCAGGAGTTGGGAGAATTTTTAAACAATGGTCATTACTGAGTTTTGATTTAAGTTTTGAACAGCTTTGTGTTTCTGTTTGTCTATGAAAAGAGGTGCAAGATTCTGTGTGTGCGCGTTACTCTATAATAAATGAAAATTCTGAAGTAGTAAGTGTTCTTTCATATGTCCTGTTATCACCAGGCTTTGGACAGCCAACAGGAGACATCCGTCTACCTTGTTTTATCTCCTGAACAAACTCGTCCTCAGAGGAAATTGTCAGTCCTGTTACTTTCTAGCTTTATTTCTCAATGCTTCTGCCAGTAGATTCCCTGCAACCCGTGTTGTGCAGCTTCAGAAACCATGTCCTGATGCTAGGGCGTAAGCGAATGTCAGAATTAAGTTGTACATGTTTTTTCTGCAGCACTGTGTGTGATAACTTTTAAACAAGTGGATTTAGGTTATTACATTTTATTTGGCAGATAAGTCGGGGAATGAAATCATCCTCATTGGCTGATCCAGTGATGAGAAGGTGCCTCTGCCAATGCCATGCAACTGCCCCTAAGATCAGCATCCTTGTGGAGCAGCAGCCAGGTGAGGGGAAAGCGCAGATCCCTGTGAATGGGCTGCTGTCCGGAGGGGAGGGTTTGGAATGGTCACTTTTTCGGAATGGTCACTTCTGCAGACAAGTGTGAAAATGCTGAAAGCCTGAAGCATTTTTACCATGGAGCTGTACAAAGCATATGGCAGAGCTGTTTCTCTCCACATTTTCTCTCCAAACTGCTTTTTGTGTTTAGGTGAGATGTACCAGTTACTTATGCAACATAATTTTTCACAATAACGGCTGCAAGACAGCCTCTGAAATGAAATACTCTACTTTGTTCACACAAATAAACATATGAAAAACTTTGATTGTTGAAATCACCCCATCAAGTTTAAAAAGACAACTATTTTAGGTACAAGTTTAGTATGCAGTACGGATACAGTTACATTTCCTCATTTAAAATTAATCTTGTTTATCTAACTTAAAAAAACAAAACAAGAATTAGTTCTTTCATAGGCATTTGATTGTATAACCTGACTTTGTAAAAGTTTTCTATTTTTGCTAATAGAATATCACATTAGCTGTAAACATATTTAATTCTATCTTGAATTTATATTAGTACATAGTGAAGAACAAATGACAGGACAATGTATTTTACCAGTCAAATTGACATATAGATAACAGTTGACCTTTTTTAAAACTAACATAGTTCTTCTATAGAGTTTTTAATAATTGGAAAAAAAATATAACACAAGACTTCTAAATATTTAATTAGTCCATTCTCACTTTTTGGAATATAAGTTAACATTTCAGATGTAGAAGATTACTTGGAAACAATGATTTTTAAAGATCTGTCATTAACAATTCCTATCATTTCCACCAATATTATTCATTAAACAAAGCTTTTGATCCAATTAGCGAAACTATTGCAAGTATTACACTTGCCTTTTTATCCTCATTTGTCCTTACCATGAGAAACTAGTGTAGTACTCAGCAATGAAGCATAATCCTGTTGTGATTTAAGTAAAATATGAGTTTTGTCACTGACTTGAATCAGAGCAAAACTGATACATTGGTTGTAAATTTGTCTACTGAAAATGGAAATTATCCTAAGAAAATAACATTATATTTTCTGACCTACTACTTAAATGTGTGAGAAGGTAAGTAGGTACTGTATGCACATTGCCATACAACTGCAAGGGATATCGATTTCTTTATAGTTCATATGCATCATTCTTTGTTTGAAGCTCATACAGTGAAATTGAATGGATGTAACTGCACGTTTCTTGCATGTGAAAAGAAAAAGCAAAATGTCATTCATCAGGCAATTGGTTTCTGCTGGTTGCTTCAAAATCAAGTGGTCAGTTCGACCTTTTATGCTTTCTGCCTTGCTTTCTGTGCTAGTCTCTGATTATACATATTAGGCTGATAAGGTTGTTTCGTAGTACTTCTGGAAAACAGCCTTATACTTTAAGTCTGTTGACTTTGACTTACTGCCATGAATATCCAAAGGGATATTTCCCTCAGCTCTCAATCTTTCTGAACCCTGAGCTGCCACTTCCCCCTGTAACACATATAAAAAAAAATACTAATTTTGCTACTCTCACTAAAGAAAAACAAAACAAAGCATTGGTACTTCATTCTTATTAGTAGTAAAGACCTCCTCCTTTTTCATCCTTCTTAACCAGGTTTGTTTTGATTAGATGTTCTTGATAAAAACAAATGTGAAAGAAAGAAAAGGAAGATAGCTTCTATCTGGACAGGTGAAAAGGCATCCTGCACAAAAGTTAGGCTATATTGTTACTGTTATATTGCAGTAAAAACTGAATAATGTCTAATAGTATTGCCAAATAGCATACACATTGCTAGCTTTCTAATATGCACAAGCAGTTGTCATATATACAGCAACAGAAGTTTAGATTTCAGCAGTTTAATACAATTATTTTCCTTCTGAACTGTATAAAAGAAATCTCCCCAAAGTGCTCTGCTGACCCTGTCCGTCCCCGCCCCCCCACACCCCCCCCAGCTTTCCTAAAAACTATCTGTAAGGCATCTTTAACGTTTTAGACACCTTTTAAGACAGCATCTGCTCTTTTGCTGTCAGCAATTTCAATGCTAAAGAAAGTTAATCTACTCACCGTGTCTGCCAGCATGAGCCTAGCTCTGTCCGTCCAGTGCTGTTTCTCTACCTGCTTCCTCCCTTCTGCCTGTTTCTGTGTCTCCAGCGCTGTATGTGCTTGCATCTAACTAGGGCTCCCTCTCTCCCAGCATCACTTTTAAGTCAGGCAGGCAGGGAGCTGAAGCCAAAGAGACTCTCTACCTGATTGGTTTCCATTCAGTGCCCCTGATTAATAAGAAACATCCCTCACTGAGAGAGATGTTGCTGTTGATAGAGCCGCTCAACATGAGAAGATTTGGGGCTGGGGGAGGATAGGACGCAGGCTTTGCCAGCCATACAGTGATTTGCAAGTGAATGCAGTGGGAGGGTTCAGAGAGGAGGGCTTTGTTAAAGACCCTCTTATTAACTGAGGTTTAAATACAGAGACTCGTGCTACCAGCTCAGTTTGATCTGTTTTCAGTTTTAATAATAAGGGTAAAGGCATGCCCATAACCTGTGAATTATGTGGAGAAAAAATTTACTCTAATTATCTACACTAGCAATACAGTGCTATTTATGTGCACATACTCATTGAAGAATGCAAAATTATCCTGTAACACTAGAGTGACAAATGATTTTAAGTTGAAAGAAGGCAAGGTGTGGGAGATTTCCCCCTGTACTCAATAGGTTTATAGCACTAGTGTCACAGCTGTTGATAATGATGGGTTTGTCACTGTACTTGAAAGTGTACATAATACAAAGTTGCAAAGGATGTTTCAGGAATTGTGGCTAATGATGCTCAGGTCATTCACAGAAATATATGGTTTTGCCAGCAACAGTAATGAATTTCCCCTTTCCTGGTGCAGCCTGTGTGGGTACAAGTAATCACTGCTCCTTACTATGTACCAGATGTTCAATATTACACAATATTGTGGTTTGCTTAAACTAACATCTTCAATTGAAGCATAAGATGTTTCCGTTAGAATGGGAGAAATGGTGTATCATAAGTTCTGGTTTTGGATCTGCTATTTCTGCTTTTTTGTGGGTTTCTGGGTACTAATGACTATTTCAGCCACTGACATAAGATAAACATTTGCAATGGGACTTCTAGGAACTGGTACTTTGCAATCACTTTCTGTACCAACAAACCCTGAAGATAGCTTTCTTCAGATGTCTGTTGTGGGCACCAATAGAATAACATAAAATGCTGCGAAGTGTAGTCCTCTGGGGTTGTAGCACAACTAATTTAGTACCATTTCCTCTTAGAAATGAGGCTAGTTTCTAATTACAAAATATTATTAGGGCTATGGGTTCAGTAATTGGGGTGAAAGGAGGAATCTGTTTATTCTGGCGGAGAAACTTTACTATAACAAAAGGAATGTTTACATCAAATAGCCAATTGAGAAACCTAAGTAAATTATTCTTTTTTCTTTATACTTTTATTATTGCTTTAATACTACCATTGATGAGCTCAGCAGGCTCATATTCACAGTACGCTGTTTTTAATGAGAACCATTTCACCATTTGAAATGATTAAGGGATTGATACAATTTGTATAGACATCAGTCAGAGCCTTTCCATTGATTTCAGTGGCAGTTAATTGGTCCCTGAATGAACTAAGTCTTCTCTGAGAATGCTACACATCCATTAAAACAATATTTGCATATGTGTAACGGAGTGCAGAATTTGGTCTAATATTTTGAAAATCAAAAAGCAAAATCCAGACCCAGAACAAAATCAATCACTGTACCTCAGCTAAAATGTATAAAGCAAAGTTTTAATCAGTGTTTTCATCCCAAGGTCGGTCCACGTTAGCAGTGGATCTATTGGAAAAAAAATATTTAGTATAATTTTTGTCTCAGTAATTACATGGGAGAGTAAAAAGAAAAGCTACAGACAAGTGTATATCTCTGATGCCCTATGGTCTCAATGCAGCCTTAAATCTTGGGGATCTGAAAAGATATTTTCTTAATAGGAAGATGTCTGGATGATAAAAAGGCATGAGTAATGGCTCTACTTTTTTCACTGTATTGGCTTATTTTCCACTCTTTTGGATGCTCTTTGGGAACATTGTGGCTATTCTAATCAATATTAGGAGACCATCCAGGTACAGAGGAATCCCTGAAACTGGAGAGATATACAAAGCATCTTTGCATAATACTTCCTTGAGCTTTAGAAAACATTCTTCAGTGGCAGGTGGAGGACTGGCCTCTGTTTTAAAGGCAGGCATAGATCTGTTCAATACCAAGCAGAGGACATTCAGATAAATGGGAATGGCTCCATTTCTGTTGAAGTCATCTACAAATTTGTAGTAAAACAAGGAACATTATTTATATTAGATAGCATAATGCCTGCTGTCTCACATATATTTTTCATGGTGTTGTAAATACGGGACAGTAACTACTACAGGGGAAAAAAAATTGAAATTATGTGCTATACATTCACAAACAAGAGGCATTTCTAATGCAAACAGTGTTGCATGATGGGGGTAAAAAGTTTTGTAATACACACTGTAAATGGAAAAGTAGGCCAAAAAGGAAAAAGCGTAGGTGTGACAGCAAATAGGGAGAAATGGGTGAAAATCTGAGACTGTGCTCTGACACACAGAAGACTACTCCGCATAGGGGAGGAAAGCAAAATGCTCCTTCTGAAAAAGAGTGGGCAGTGGAAAGAGATATGGAAAAGCAGAAAGTGCACCAAAAGGGTAAGGCAGGATTGTTTTTATTGCAAGACAGGCTGTACTTCAGTTTTATGTTTTATGAAGTCATTTTTGGAATTGGGTCTCTTCTCTTTTGACCCCTATTCATCTTCCTTTTTTTACCTTCCTAAAGGTTTGTCTGCTAACATCCATGGGAAGCAGTGATTACATACCAATCTTTGTTGAAATTCTGAACATTTCCTTATTTCATAGAGACCAAGATCACTCAGCAAGTGCACGGAGTTGGGCTGGTTGCCATGTTAAATCATTTGGAGTTCAACCCCCGGTTCCCATAATTTTTTCTTTTCCTGACATGTTTACACTTAACTTGTTCAGGCAAAATTACATGCAAATAAATGTTCAGAAGACGAAAGGGATAACTTATTTTTATCCCTAGTTTTTTTCCAGCTATATCCAGTCAGCAGATGATGTCTAGAAATCTGCCAGTGGGACTTTGTTACCTCATGCAGTCTCTTCCCATGCTTCTGATAAGCCAAGGCAGGCCTGAATTCTCACAAATCTGTGTTCCTACAGATGTCCTAGGGTCTGTAAGGAAAAATTGGTCTGTGGTTTGGTAGTAACAACTTCCCTTCAATAGGCCACTTATATGAGTTTTTTCTGTTGTCAGAAATGTTAAATATGTATTTAATCTTTCTCAAATAAGAGACTCTATGTGATGTCAAAACAGAACAGAGCTGAACAGAATGGAACAATCAAGAAGCACACAAATAAGAAAAGCTCTCCAAGATTCACAAGAACAAAGCTAACAATTGTGCAACTTCAGCTTTGTTCATTTTCACCGGAGCCTTTAGGATTCTGAAACATAAAGAAATTGGATGAAATAATTACCACTAGTTGAAAAACTAGTTCTGAACATATTTGTATTTTCACTTATCATTTCAAAAGAATGTTATTAGCTTCTTTTCCAGTTTTTCTCCAAGCTTTCTTCTCTCTTTCTGTGAAAGACTTTAAATGATGAATTTGTTAAAGAATATGATGAAGTGTACTTTGAAAGATTGTTAGAACATTACTAAATCCGACCTGGCAAGCACTAGGTTTTGGCTGCCCCCCTTTAATATACATACAACAGAGGATAAGAGAGAGAATAAGAAATCTTCTGCTCCTTTCCCACTTTTGAACCTCTTCCTTTGGTACAATTATGTAAAGAACAACCGCTCTGTCTTGTCTGAAGGAGAATTACATTTCTGTATGTGGCTCCAAGTTCCCAAAAAAGACATGAGAGGAGGGAAGATGTGTGCGTGGGAGGGGGGAAGAACAAGTAACAAGACCAAAACATCGTAAGAACAATTAAATATTGATAAACTTTGAGCTGTTTAAAACGAAGCAAAGTTAAAACACATATATAAGGCAACCCTGTGCCACACAGACCATTGGATTAGGCTAACATGTCTCCAGACTTATTTGTGTTTCTGTTTTGAGAAATACAGTAGTAAAAGCTTTAGTTAAGAATATATGCAATTCTCAGTTTCATAGCTTAATCTGTATACTCAATTTACAGCACTTTTAAGTAAATTAAATCTCTAAATTTGAATTTTTCCCAACTTGGTAAAAAAACAGTGATTTTTTTTAGGTAGTTGGCACAAAATGCATACATATGCATATTTACATACGTGCACACCTTCTCCATTTATTTTTATGAGAAAGTTTGTTTATCTCTATAAGTTAAGATTCAAAAATAATATTAAATTAACTTGATTTAATGGGTTAAATAGGTAGAAAAACATTTTTAGAAATCCCTAGCATTTTCAAATTTGTTTATTTGTTTTGAATTTTTTTTTTTTTGTCATCCATAAATCAGTGACATTGATCACTTTTATTGTGCTTTCTTTCCTCAGTCTGCAGATACGCTGTTTTGAAATACTAAAATAAGATAAATCTGGGTTAGATTTTGCTGAACTGAAGTATTAAAACATCAGGCCAGATTTTACAGCAGCAAGGCTTTAATGTTTTCTTATAATTTAATCAGTTCAAAGCTGGTGAGGATTTTGAAAGTACATAGTAACCAATGTAACTGTGTATAAAAATTATAACGTTCTAATTTTCAATCAGTTTACTAAAATGATCATAGAAGCATGATATATTACACACACAAAAAATAAGGTGCAGTATACTTAAGCAGAAACAACACATATTGGATGGAAGATACTAGTACAGGAAGAGAAAGTGAAGATAAAGTCATGTACATGAAAGAGTGAGTGCCAGGCTGAGTTTCAAGATCTAACTCTTCTATAAACTGATTTATTTAGCACTTTATTTTTCAGTATTATATGAACAATTTTTACATGGATAGTTAGACCTGGTCACAATCTTTAACACAGACTTTTTCTTGGAAATGTTGGTTTACTGAAACTATTGACAGATATTGGTTGTTTCTTGTTTATTTCTTTTATCAATTCTTTGGGGACAAAATTGTGAGCATGTGATTCCTACATGAAATTAAACCTTTCAAAATTATTTAAATGCATTGTTTTGACTGACCTAATCCAAATAGATTTTCTGGAGGGGTTTTTTTTTTGCATCTCAATCTGCAAAATATTTTGAAACTGTTTTACTTGGGGATAGGACTTCTTATTTCTCAGAAATTTGAAAAATCACATTAAATGAAACATTTCTTACCTCCCTACAGTAATTATCCAATTAATTGCAATAGCAATACACTTTTATAAGATGTACTTGCGAAAAAATTAACTTCAGCTGCAGGGGTGAAATAATCAAGTTAAATATTCTTTTAGTACAGGAAATAAAGTTAAGGCAAAAATTTGATTTGGGTATCCTGAATCCACTTCCTACTCAAAACATCTAAACATCATCCTTACCTCCATACATTAAGAAAATAGAGCTTCTTAAATATTAATAAAAATATGCAAGACTCCTGACCAGCCCTCCTGACCAGCACAGGGTGGACCTCCAGATATGCTACTTACAGAAGACCAGATCTACTATGGTATATAAGTACCTTCTAGAGAAAATAAGTATCTAAACAGAGTGTGTAATTCCTTTTAGAATCTGTGCCACTCCCATGGGCAGACATAACCCACCCTCACTTTTCTGTTGTAGAAACATCACTCTGATAGGCCACAGCAAAACCGTCATCTTAGATCAGACACATTGATCTGAAACTGCTCCCACCTTCATTCATGTGTACACAGACACACACACACAGACTTGTTAATTAACTAACTGCCCTAACTGTTTCAGGGCAACAGTCCTTGTGGTTCAGAAGAGACACAAGCAAAGTGCTCTGCAGTGTGAATGCCACCTGCTTGTTACAGAAACAATGAACCCTAGGCAGTGCAGGTGCACGCGTCTATGGTATTTGGACTCTGTAATTATTTGTAGAGGTATATCTTAAATTATTAAAATTAATTTGCAATGTGACCCATAACAATTATAATATTGGAAAAAAAAAAAAAAAAAGAATGAATTTGAGTGGAATTATAGAATATCAGTAAAATTAGTGATTTTTCCTTAAAAAAAACACTTTATTTTCTGAAAATAAAAATAAATACTGTGATATTTCTGACTTGTTAAGGAACAGTTCGAAAGTACTTTAGCTTCACATGAAATTGCCATTCTTAATTCCACAGCTAGAGTCCGTATGAGCTTTGTATGTGCATTCAAAAATGTATTGAGATAAACTGCTAACCCTTCAGCTGCCATTGCTTCATAAACTTGATCCCTAAATTCTTTGCTTACAGTGTGTGACATATGACAGTTGTGAAGAGTTACTGAAAAAAATCATGAGAGGAGAGTTGTTTTCCTCTAACATTGAAGAAGCAGCTGATTTAAAATAAAGAAAATAGCAGAAGAAGCAGCGTTCTTAAAAAGAAACAAAGCTCTGTCTGATGATCTTTTGCCTCTTGATACGACAAAGATAAAGAGTAATCCCAAAACCAAATAAATTAATTTTCATTCTTTCTACATCGGGATACATACACATGCATAAAAAATAAGTCTATTATCGGGATTTTTGTCTGTGTAGAATATTCTCAGACCTCTCCCATGTTGCTCTCTGTTTATGGATGTAAAACAATGCATAAATGCATAACCTTCACAGCACATGCCATTGCTGTCCTCCATCAGTTTGGCAAATTTCTGTTCTGTTTACATCAGGTTATTTAGACGAACTTCTTCACCTTCTGTGTGGTAATACTCAAGTTCCCTTCCATTACAGTCCAGAAGTTCCCTTCCATTACAACCAAAATCTGTAATTGTGCTGTAATTGGATCTTGAGATGGAATTAATTTCACCTATTTTACTGGTCCAGAAGTTAGGCAGCCACTTTAAGCTATTTCATCTATAATCATTGGAAGGAGAAAGAGGTCTCCAGAGGAAGATTCATCCCATTTTAAGATAGCTGTCTAAGATACTTGAGGAAAATTGGAGTTGCTAACCAACCTCATCTGGATTTTTTTTTCTTTCTCAGATGACTATAGAGGGAACCTTGCTGAGAAGCTCAACTCTTTGCCTAACTTTCAACTGCTGATGGTAGCTGAGATGAATCCTGTCCTCAAGTTCCAGCTCCTGGAGTTCTGAAATGTCTATGATTCATGATGCCAGTTATTCAAGATACATCTTTTCCCGTAACTTGTTGTTAAAGTATGTTTTTAGTCACCATGATTGGGAGGAAAGAAAGAAAGTGCAGCTGAAAAAGAGGGCAAGAAAGAAGATTTTAACATGTTATTATTTGTTCAAAAGTACGATGGCTTCTCACTGTTTTCTCAGAGCTTGGCTTTGCCATGCTGCTCAATTACAAAAAGGTATCTATATAGATCATACAAATGTAGCAATACTGAGAGAATAAGCAGTGCTATTGACCTGGTCAAACCAATTAGATTTAATGGATCCACAGATAGATTCTACTACTCATGTGTGTATAGGAAGTACACAGATGATCAAGATTTTTCTGATTAAAAATATTTCATCGTAGAAAAAAAAGAAAACAACAAAACCAGTTTGGCAATACCAGTAGATTTCAAGGAAACACTTTGAATTGTTCAAGATTTCACCAAAGCACAATCAGGACGTTAATGGAACCTGATTTGGCCTTTAGGTAGTTCTTAGGGCAATCAGAGAGTTCCTGGGCTTTGGTAGTTGATTCAGATTTGAGGATTTGGCAATAGTCTTGGAGATTGCAAGGCCTAAGAGCCTCAGGCTGGAGCTGTGGTGCTGAGGAAAACCAGTGTCCATGCCTTGGGCTGGGATATGTGGCTTGAGTGACAGACAGTATTCTCTGCAGGCAACTTTTCCTGGTGCCTTGTGTAGGCTTTCCCAACGGGAAGACAGTTTGAAGTACATGGGGAAATCACTTGGCTCATGTCTTTTGAAAAAGTCAGGCCATTTTGATATTCTGAAGAGTCCGGGTTTTTTTTTTCTATAATATTTCATCCTCTTGTTTGCAAACAGCAAAATAGTCAGGTTACTTCAGCGGTCGGACAACGCAGTGGTTTAAATGTAGCCAGCTTTATACACTTGTGTTTGAATGAGTCTCCAACGCTATGTTGTGACGGTCGGTCTTTATTATTATTATCTATTTCTATTTTTGTAGGGGCTTTTGTAGAACTCGGGAACATAATATGCTAGATGCTTTGAAAGCATGCTGTAAGGCAGTGTTTTTACATTATTGAATGTACAGTTTAAATAACCAAAGACCTCTTAATGTGAGTGGAAGGGATGCGAAGGACCAGCACATATGAAACTATGCTGAAATGACTCCTCTCAGTCATATAGCAACTTAGGGAAGGGATGGGAGGACTCAGCTCTCCACATTCCCCCTTGAGTGCTGTGTCTTCCCTAGACCATAGTGCTGATTTCAAACCACTTGACAGGAACTTGTTCAGAGCTTAATTGTCGCCACATTGCCCTGGTTAGTGGGAATGGAATATGCACCTTCTGCTCTCTGACGCATCAGTCAGCACTTCAGCAGTGCACTGCCTGACAGTTGAGCAGCAAGAGTTTTTGCCACAGATAGCTTTTGGATTTTTCTGGGGGTTTTTTGTTTGTTGTTGTTGTTGTTTATGTGGTGTTTTTTTGTGCGTGTGTGTGTGGTCTTTTTGCAGTACAATCCAATGGACCACCTGCACCTAGATGAGGGTTTTTTCCTCAAATGGTTATAGATCATCAGACCACCAGCTGCGAAATCATAGCATATCTTTGACAATGTTGATCTATCTTCCATCTTGTCAGGAGATATTCAGTATTTCTCAGCTCTAAACATTGCATTCAGTGGCCAAATGACTATGACACACGTTATTCAGGAAGCTAAAGTAGTGATAACACAGGTCCATCTGCTTGCACATTTTGGCCAGTTACAAACACAGCGCCCGCATGAATGTATTCAAATACTACTGCTTCCCATTTCTTTCCCTTTGGAGCCTTTCTCTCTTAGAGACAATTATATATTATTGAATTAAAAGAGCTCTCAGAAGCACTCCCACCCTGCAAGGTCAAAACTCATGAAGCCAGATACTGGAATTAAAACAAAACACATCCAAAGAAATCACTTCAGAAAAGAAAACTAAGTGGTAGTATTTCTGAGCTTAGCTGTTATGCAAATCACTTTTAAAACTTTGCTTTGGAACAAATAAAAAAGAAAACTTAAAATTATAGCTACATCAGCTGCAGCAGTAAGGAAAATTAAAAAACCAAACCAAATCAAATCACTTTTCTTGAAAGCTTGGGGTAAAGTATGGGAATAAGCAACACAAACCCAAAACGATGCAATATGTTGCGTTATTGCAATGTTGCAATAATTAAGCTGCCAGTAACATTTTTTCCTTATTTTTTCCACATTTTGTTAGCAAATAATTTATATATCCTATAAGTAAGAGGACATCATTTTCCAATAGCCTTAGTTATTTCTGCGTACTGAGTCTGTAATTTTGATTGTAGAGATATATTGTGGTCAATTCAAATATTAAGACTTTTGAGTAAGAGTTATTATTGCTCAAATTTCTACAAGGATTTTTGTTATAAAGCTTTAAGGACAAAGTAGTCCAGTTGCTATTGAGACACCATCTTCATTATATGCATAAAAATTATTGTATTGCCTTGAGCATAAGCTTAGCTACTTAGTATATGTGTTGTTAATAACAGTGAATCCTCTTTTATTCTATCAAGCCAAATCAAGCAGACAGCTGAGGCCACTGTAGTAAGGAAATCTGCAGGTTAGAGACCCTCATAGCTGATCAAATAGATAACAAAGAATAAATGTCTTTACTATAGTGGTGTCATTTTACTGTATTAACATAGTGTTTGCTGACTTTTTTATTGCAAATGTAATTTTGCAAGCTTATCCAGTTCTTCAGAAAAGTACTGAGTAATACTTAGTTGGAGTGTAAGAACTCAGCAGAAAAAAAGAAATGCCTATGTTTTAATCTCAGTGCATTCAGCTTCAGCCACAGTGTACCATTAGCAATTCTCTTGGTATAAAATATGCAGATTCAGTCACTGACCTGATCTTACCATATTGCCAGTCACAATTCTTCTCTTCAGGGACTGATACGGGCCCTGCTGGAAGGACTAAAAAGAAGCAGCCACCCTTTTGTTGGCCTTTTCAAACCAGAGCCCTGGTGAGATCCCGCCTCAACACTTGCTTTCCTGTTACTGCTCTGCTCTTTGCCTCCTTCATCTGAGAAGTAATGACAGGACTTTCATGCTCCTCCGCAGTGTCTAAGCCCTAACCGCCACTTTGCTGCCCTTTAGCTTGAAACCAGGTGTTTTATAGCACACAAAAACAAACAGTTGGAGGGCTGTTAAAAAGGGGGCTCTGAATTAAAAGAATTTCCTCTGCAGCATGACTCTGAAGAGCTTGTATTGTAAAATTAATTCTCTCCTGCTAAGCTACAAAACTAGTGCAGCCAAAGGGCCCTTCATGTCAGGGAAGATGCAATGATCTTTTATCCCTCAGACCTGTGGTCAGAATCGATACAGGGACGAGCTTACCAGTGGCTGCTGGATTTCCTCAAGTGTAAGTTGCATTCTTTTAAAACTACCCTCTGGGATTTTTTTCAAGACTCCCTTCTCTTTTATAAGTTCTAAATTATTTGTCTTGTTGCCTTTGAGTTTACATACCTTCTGCCAAGCTTCTGAAAAGATTAAACTGAATTTGCTCCCCTTTCAAGTTAGGGATGTAGTGAGAGTGAGAAAAGAATTTGGTGATATTCTACATGTCACTGATTAGCTTTAAACTATGTGTTATCACTGTTTTTAATCACAGTGTCATTCATAATCTTAACGAAAAAAGGGGAAAAAAAAAACTTTCCCCAAGGTCAAACACCGTTGTTTGCATTAAGGAGAATGTAAATCCTAGCGAAATTAGACCACTGCTGGAACTTAGTCTGTGTCAAGCTGCCTAAAACTGTTTGTGGTACTGTAGACCAAAGTGAGGTCTCCTGTGAAATTGCTCAATGTGTCAGAAGAAGCATGCAGTCTGTGTACACTACTGTTCCGGAGACATTAAAGACCTCCGTGATAGATTAATTCAGCCCAGACGCTATGCCAGCCTCGCTGTGATAATTCTGGCACATTTCCTTTTACCCCAAAGGAAAGTCACACTCATTTACTCAAACGTAATTTCTCCTCTGACTGATGGTTGTTACATTTAGAGATTAAAAATGTGGCAAACCTACAACACTTCAGTTGTTGACATCTTAGCACAAGCAGCAGGCAATCATAAAACCTCAGATTAATAGGGCTTCAGGGCAAATTTGCTTTTTTCTGACAGTTCTTTTTCATTCTGGTATATTCCTCTGTTGCCATAAGGTTTGCTTTCATTAATTCGTTTTTAATAAAAAATTAGGGTTTTAATGTACAAAATGTAAATAATAAACATGGGGTAAACATGCAAATAACTATCAACAGATGTCTACATTTTTTAAAAAATTACATGGTTTTGTTTGTCTAAAACACACTTAAGGAACTGTTTGTTTAGGATTTATTATTATTACCATGATTAGTGTTTGCTAGTCGTGTACTGAATATATAGTATTGCTTCTCCCATCTTTCTCAAAATGAATGTATTTTTTGGAATTACAAATCCAAGGATATAAATATGAGTTGGGCTTCAAAAAAGTGTAGGGTCAAAGCAGATTTTTAATAATCAGACAAGAATTTACTAGTCTTCTGTTTTTTTTTTTTTTTTTCCCTTAGTTTTCTGGGGAAACCTTGTATCTTTAGTTTCTGTATGATGTTTCTTAAGTTCAAAAATTGCCTTTAAGCACATTCACACATGTGTGCTTCTCATCTTCTTACTGAGGAGAAATCGGTTTGCCATGGATGTTTTCTGTGTAGATTTGGGGATCTAGTAAATAACTCTAAATAAATCTAATTCTAATACAACTGACTCTAATATTTGTAACTATTTTTTTGGTGTCAAAAATATCTTAACTAAAAGCCAATGAATAGTTTAAAAGAAAATTACTAAAGTAAACCAATGTATCTTAAAGCAACCAGTGTTTTTTTTTGTTGTGGTTGCCTATGCAAAACACAATATGTGAAACATAAAGTGAGTATGGACTGCAGGGTTAATCAGCTTTCACTATTTTATTTTGGGGATTTTGACTTTTCTGGCCTCATTTTAGATGGGAAAATTTTTGATATGTCAAAAATTCTCAAAGGACAGGAAAATTGTTTCCTGACAGCTGTACTGATATGATCAAGTTTGTATAGCTTCAGGCTACAAATTAAGATATCCTTCCAACTCTTTCAAACAGGTGTATGGCAGAATAGTATAGAATATTTTTCAAAGTAGCATGGAAAAAGTGTAAGTATATTCATACTAAATGACTACGATATTTTAAGTAAAGTATATGTTTAAAATTGAACATAAACTTCACATCATAATAGTGTTATTATTTAAGCTTACTGAATAAGACAATACAATAACAGGTTTTTCTTTGCTACTGAAAGATTAGCTCATTCTCCTTTTTATACGTACTAGTGTTGTCAGTGTGTCATTATCATTGCTTTCCGTCTAATTACTTGTTCAAGGTAATAATAAACCTATGTTCTCACGTATAAGTATATTATGAATTATTGCCTTTTTACACTCAAAGAACCTTTTAACACAGCATGAGCTTCAAAAGAGGAAATAATGCATGCTAGTGAAGATAGACTGAGCAATGTGGTGAGCAAGCACATCATACCTTCAGATCTCTCGGTGAGAAAATTCAGAAGTTTTAGAATGTGTGTATAGGGGGGGTTGCTTGTTTGTTTTTCTGTGTTTCTTTAGTCTTCTAGTACTTCAGCAAATCAAGTGGCATGTTTCAAGCAGCATCTGGGGAGTGTCTGAAGATATCATGTTGTGATGTATACTACATGATTTGGCTTTCAGGATGCTCGTGGTGAGAACACCCCTCAAGGATGGCAAACCTGTATAAAAAAAGAAGAAAACCAAATAACTCAACAAGATCACACTGCAAAAACAGCAAACAGAATGAGCAGAGAGGTGCCAGAGAGGCCATCTTTCACACTGGGCAATGAAAGCAGTCCATGCACTTCAAGAACCATTTGTTTATGAGTTAGTGAAAACTTGATACTTACTAAACTTTAAAGAGGCAACTTGACACCCAATTCTTTCTTGAATACTCACTGGTTAATGCTTTATCGCCTAAGCACATTAGCACCTTGTAGCATTGCTGTGGATTATAGGGTGATACAAGAAGTGCATTCCCCAATAGAAAAGTTGGAAACTTTCTCAAACGCTTTGATGTGTACTCTGACAGCAATATGCAGAGCAGTTCCACATTCCTTGAAATACCAGTGTTGCAGCCTGCTCCTTTCCATCAGTAATCTTATTCCTGTACTGAATTGTTGTTCAAACCACCCCTCCTTTTTACCAAACGCTGGAGCAACTCAGCTATAATATTCCTAATGTTAGGAATATACAGCCTGATAAACCATAATGATAGCAGCTGGTGTCAATGACTGGTCTAGAATGCATGGTATTTGTGATAATGGGAAATTTGGTGCCTCTTTGTTGGAGAAAGCCAGGTATCTATGTTTATTTTATTTAACTTTGTTTCTTTGCTTTTGCTTTCTGAAATAAACCATGCATATAAGAACCTTAACTGCTTCAGAACAAAATATATGCATATGATCCATTGTAAGTGATTGGATTTCACATCTTACAATTCTTTTTCTGAATAAACTGATGCATGTTTTCTCTTAGTTTATGGATACATTAGGACAATTGCATGCGGGACAATACTGTATCAAGGTTTGTCTGTGTTTTAGGCTATTAAAAAATATGCAAAATTTGAGAGGCTTAGTCATTTGTCCATAGTTTCTTGAGGTCCTGAAGCCAGCTGGGGTAGGCATGCCTGCTATAGCTTGGTTGGATGCTTCAGTCTTATTCTTCACAAGTAGATCAACAGTACAGTATGTACACACTGGTTCCAAGGCTTTCCAGATGCATCTGAACTGCTGATGTATGGTCAATTGCATGTCTGAATATGGACAGTATGTGTCATGTGCATCAGTTATGCTATGTGCTCAAGAGCTGGGTGTACAGCACATGCATTAGAAGGCATGGTTTCCTAATCACAAACAAAAATATGGGACTCATTCATTTAGGTAGAAGAACTTACACTACTCCTTTCTACAAAAAAGATACCTAAATAAATCCTTTTTGAGTGAAAAATAACACCATCAAAAAGTAGTCTGAAAATTATTTACATTTTGATGGAAGATTGAAGTGACAAGCCAAACAAGAACCCTTTTCCTTTAATTTAAAATTTGAAAACACTCTAACAAAGCAATCTTGTTATTTTTATGAAGCTCCTTTTTGTTTTCTTGGTTTTTAATTTCTTCGAATTAAAACTAAAATAAGAATCCAAAAGGCATATAATCTCCATGGAAACCACTTTTGATTCAAAACAAATGTTGTATGTCAGGTAAAACTGATTGACAGAAAAATTTCAGTTGTCCATAGCAAGAAGACATCACAGAGTCTAAACTAACATAGAATGTTTTCAAGATCCTGATTATATGAACCAATTACCTTCATAATGTTTTAAAGTTTTGGTTAGTTTAGCTAAACAATTCAATAGTTAACCTCTTCACAAATACATAAATATCTTGTTTACAGAGATCCAGATTCCCTAATGTCCTGATTTCAGCTGGGATAGAGTTA
>NW_009212113.1:0-12710 GCF_000690835.1 Fulmarus glacialis
CATGCTTTAACTTTTGGTCAGCCCTGACTTGCTTAGGCGGTTGGACCAGATGATCATTGTAGGTCCCTTCCAACTGAAATACTCTATTCTATTCTATCATGCCAACAGCTACACTCTTGATCTTAAGTCATACTTCTCTTCCTCCTTTCCTGGAGCCTGCATAGTATTTTCAGACTCCTAAAGCAGGCAGTTAATCAGCAAGTATTGGCTCAATCTACTTGAATTGACCCCATTCTGAAAATGACATAGTGAAGGCATTACTTTTTCCATGGTCATGTTAAAGAGTATCAAGGATAGGGAATCTCTCCTCGTTATTTTCATACTGGTATTAAATGAGACAAATTTTTACTTTCTCACACATCAATTTTTATAAACAAGCAGTTTTGCTGTCTCAATATACAATAATGATTCTTTAATACCCTGCCATGATAGAAGGACTATTTCACAACATACTAGTTTTTTTTTTTTTCCCCCTCCTGAAAAACTGTGTATCCTGACATGTTCCTTTCCTCCCTTGAATCATCATGAATTTAAAACATTTTTTTCAGCACTGGACTACTATGTCTGCAGTCCAGACTGAGATTACCACTGTGTTTACTGCATACCGTATTTATTCAGTTAGGATTTTAAAAGTTGCTGTAAGGAGGGGATGCCTGTGTACTGTTACATTAATTGGGCCTGATTTCTGAAGTGTAGGGCGCCGGAATGAATTTGTAAATTTTTTTACTACTCATTATTACTACATACTATTTCTACTTATTACTGCTTTTAATAATTCAGTGGAAACACTGTCAACAGTGGATGCTGTTGTTATTTCTGATCATTCTAAAATCTCTTCGAAGCTGCATTGCCGGTAGATAATTGATTGAAAAACAACCATTTGTTCTTGTCCTGTAGGAATTTCAGCACTGAAGAACTCATTGAGCTTTCTAGGGATGTATTTTTGAAACGGAATTTTTCCCCCCGTTCTCTACCACTCTTCCTTTCAGTCAGTGTAATTTCCTTTATATATTTGTACCTTATATAATGCTTTACAGTGTTTTTCCTTCTGTTACACTTCATTTTTTCAACAATTCATGAAAATTCTGGATTTTGTGTGTTACTTTGTACTGTTGTTTTGTGTAGCTTGATGCCTGCAACAGATCATGGCTAATTCTGTTTCGAGGGGGGCATGCCAGCCTGACTATACGCTCACACTCAGTTCTGTTGTCAGTCTTAAATGGTACCCACTTCTTTTTTTTTCTTGAAATGCTTGCAGTAGTCTCTTCTGTGGTTCTTCTGACTATATCACTGATTATATTCCAACAATTTCATTATATTTTTCATGTTACCATGTGTCGTGGTTTAACCTGGCAGGCAGCCAAATACCACGCAGCAGCTCGCTCACTCCCCCCGCTGGTGGGGTGGGGAGGGAATTGGAAGGGTGAGAGTGAGAAAAACTCATGGGTTGAGATAAAGACAGTTTAATAGAACAGAAAAGGGAAAATAATAATAATAATAGAATATACAAAATGAGTGATGCACAATGCAATTGCTCACCACCCGCGCTGACCGATAACCAAGTAGTGATCGGTACTTCCTGGATCACGCCTACCATTCATACACTGAGCATGACGTCACATGGTATGGAATACCCCGTTGGCCAGCTGGGCTGGCTGTCCTGATTATGTTCCCTCCCATCTTGTGTACCTAGCTCAGTCAGGAGGCATGGGAGCTGTCCTTGGACTAGGAGGGTACTTAGCAACAACTGAAAACATCAGTGTGTTATCAACATTCTCCTCATACTAAATCCAAAACACAGCACTAGGAAGAAATTTAACCCTATCCCAGCCGAAACCAGGACACCATGTTTCTCATTTTCAGAGCTGTTCTTTACTACTACCTGGAATTCATATCTGTACGTTGGCTTCCTCAGAAATTCACATTGCCTGTTGTTTCCGTTGTTCTCGCAAGAGATGCCAGGAGTCAAAGCTGCCTTTCTGTTCTCTTTCAAGATTCTGGACAGTGCATTTGTATCCTGAGTCAATAATGAATTCCTGTGGGATTTTTCTGGATACCTGTGCATGCTTGCGAAAGTTTTAATTGGAGATTATGACATTTTTCACAAGTGTAACTTCAGATATAGTAAAACTAATCTTACCATGTTTTACATAAGTGCATCATGAAAGACCACATTCTCTACAGTTCACTTCCACAAACAAACCTTTCTTTATTCTTTTGCAACGTAGTCACTTGGAGTAATTCTTACGATGTATCCTGGGCATGTTCACTACATTCATTTAAGTTTTCTACAAAGCATTATAACGTACAGAGAATATGTCATCTCTTGTTTCTACCCTGTAAACATATTGATGTCATCACATCTTCTTAATGGATAGCTGAGAACTGCTGGTAGCATAATATCATTCACTATAGAGCTTATGCCCCCTAGTCTTTCCTCCCTAATGAAAGAGTCTAAATTTGCTAATTTTGAGAGGCTCAATTCTCAAAATATAGCTGCTCTTTTGTTTGTGGGTTTTTTTTTTTTGGCAAGGCTATGATATAATACATGTTGCCTCCAAACTTCGGAGGGATCAGAACATTGATACGGATATCCTAATTATAATCTCTTCTCTTCTGAGTCTTGCTTGAAGATTTCTTAACAGTTATGCTTTCATAAAATAACCAGTCTCAATTCCTAAAGTGGTGGAGAGAGTAGATTTCTCCGTAATCTTTCCTGTGTTGTTTCATTTATGAAAGAGGAAAACATCCATAGGCAGACCTCTTACGTTAGGAGAGAAAAAAACAGCATGTCCCATCCATCAGGTTCATGCAGTTTCTTGAGAGATCGTTTGTAAAACACCAAAGGTATGCCAGTTTTCATGCTTACAGTATCAGGAGTATACTCAAAGATAGAGAAAATATGTAATTTCAGGGCTTCCAAAAGTTCATATACTGTTAATTAGGACGCATACAAAAATATGGCAATTCAATTAGAAATACAGCCAGATAAGTAAAAGCGAGGATGGGGAAGTAAAGCTCCGTTTCTGCAGTTGTTTCTTCACACAGAGATCCTTATGCCTGTGCCAAGATTCATGGAGGTCACTGAGATTCGGTATGTATTGAACCGCAACAGTCTCAAGCTCTAGAGACTTCTTTAATTCAGAGGTTTAGAGAAAAATTATGTGTGTGTGCATTTCTTGTTCATTTGAGTTAGAAAACTAAACATAAAGCCAATTCTTTCTAATTCTGAATCAAGTCAAGCAATGCAAACTCAGTTGAATGAATTTTCCATATAATTAGCTTTATCTATGAGACTAGAGTGTAATACTACTTTTTGTTATACTTAACATTAAAATGTATCTACTTAATACACAGGAGTTATGTGGTTTCAAAATGAATAGAGATAACCTAATTTTACAGAAATTATGCTATTTTGTGCAAGATGGCAAATGGTAATGTTAATTAAAATGCATCAGTGTCAAATAATATTTCTGTTAAATTTTATGGAAATAATTTCCTCAAATATATTTGTAACTGAGATGTACGCAAGCTAACAACTATGATTTCCAAACTCTTTGCTCTTCTGAAAGTGTCATAAACCTTACCGACAGGTAAGCTTTATTAAAGTAATCAGTACTAAGCAATGAATAACATTCAGCTCAAGCATCTTTGAGAGATTCAGGCTTGTTACATCATTTGTATGTAGAAAACATAACGACTGACTGGAAGTGCCATTTTCTGACTGGTTACAGTACATATATGCATTGCTGAGTGATGATTGTTGACTTCAGTGGCACAATCTGCATGCTTCAGATGGGACATAAACTTGGTGTACCAAGTTTCTAGTGTGCCACTAGAAACTAAGAGGTGAATGAGTGTTTGAAGGTTAAACACTATTGTAACAGCTAAACATGCACATTGAATGCTGTGTTCAGTTTTGGACCCCTCACTACAAGAAGCACATTGAGGTGCTGGAGCGTGTCCAGAGAAGGGCAACGAAGCTGGCGAAGGGCCTGGAGCACAAGTCTTATGAGGAGCGGCTGAGGGAACTGGGGCTGTTTAGCCTGGAGAAGAGGAGGCTGAGGGGAGACCTTATCGCGCTCTACAACTACCTGAAAGGAGGTTGTAGCGAGGTGGGGGTTGGTCTCTTCGCCCAAGTAACAAGCGATAGGACGAGAGGAAATGGCCTCAAGTTGCACCAGGGGAGGTTTAGACTGGACATTAGGAAAAACTTCTTTCCTGAAAGGGTGGTTAGGCCTTGGAACAGGCTGCCCAGGGAAGTGGTAGAGTCACCATCCCTGGAAGTATTTAAAAGACGTGTAGATGAGGCGCTTAGGGACATGGTTTAGTGGGCATGGTGGTGTTGGGTTGACGGTTGGACTTGATGATCTTAGAGGTCTTTTCCAACCTTAATGATTCTATGATTCTATGATCTCTGGGTTGCTCTTTTTTAGGTAAGAGAAATATATATATGAAATACATTGTTCCTCTTAAACCTCACTGGTTACTTTTTACCACCAGTAAATTATTTCACAGGCTCAAATTTTTCACATTTGCTTTTGGCCCAGGTATGCTATATAAAAAACTATCTTGCCTATCATGTATCCTTTCTTCCTGCATGAGTATTGAGACTAATGGGCCCACCCCTGCATGTGTTTGGCTTAGCTGGAAGCTTCCTCTGTTTTTCCAGACACAAATTTTTTTTCCCAGATGTTATCTATTTTACTGTTGTTGTTACTTTGTTGGAATTTATTTTCTATGCCAGCTTCCTATATCAATTTCTTCAGCAAAAAAAGGTTTGAGTCAAATTATACATAAACATGCAGTGGGCTTTTGATTTCCTGGAATAGCTCAAAGATGATTATGCTAAAAAATAAAATCTTTAGATTGTGAATAATTTGAATTTTCTGCATTGGTTAGAGACAGTGATTATTTTAATCAGTGAATTGTAAGAAGCATTTGACTGAATTGATCTAACATTTAAATATCTTCTGCAAGGATATAGGGACATATCTCAAGATTCCTTTGATGGATTTATTTTTTGGAAGATGCAAGTAATAAGTGGTCATATTTTTAGTCAATATTGTAGTTATTTTTCTAAATATGAAAACAATTATGTAGATAAAATAAAGATACAGTGCTCAGAGTGCAAAATAATGAGAAAATGATAAAATATGGATAATTACACAAGTTATATACGCTAGATAAGGGCAGTGGGTAGCATAAAGTGAATGAACTATTTACAAGAGCACTGAGCACTTGCTTCTGTGTAGTGGTAAATGCAGTTACAATTTTGTTTGTGTAGCACTGAAAGAATTTAACCTCAGGAGTCATAAATGTATTCTAAACAAAGAGTATCACCTGTGTTACCAAGCCCTCAAAATTTTACAGCAAAAAGCGAGAGTCAAAATATGCCAAAAATAAATACCAGTCCTGAAGCACTTCACCACTTGATCTTGAGCTTTGCCTGCTAATGTATAGCAGAAGAATGGTATGGTGATTAAAGCACAAGCTTAGCACTCAAGATGTTTCAGGTTAAATTCCCAATTAGAGTAGAAATTTCTTACATGACCTTGGGCAAGTCTTTTAGTTTGTGTGTGCCTCAGTGTCCTTCCACGAAAGGGATACAATGATTCTCTTACTATTTGTCTGTTCCACACATATGCATTATAAGCTTTTCAGTGTAGGGTCTGCCTCTTTCATATGTGCAGCATTTGGCACAATGATACTCTGACAAAAGGCCCCTGCGTGCACTTAAAGCCTAAAGACAATTCTCTAATAATGTTTTAGATGGAAAATCTTCATTGAACTTAGCAGTAAGACTTCATGGAGTCTTACTAAGGATTGGTCTTCCACGCAGTCTTCCCACAGTATGTATGGAGGGGTCAGCACATCTGTGTTCTTTACTTTCTTTGCATTGCTCACAACCTGGTTTGGTCAACAGGCTCTGGGCAAATATGACACTGTATATCCAGCTTGTTTTTTTTAATGATAGCCAGGAGTCAAAAGTGCTTTTCTAAATGGCATGATGAAATGACAGATAGTGAGAAAGGGTGTGTATCTGAAAATCTGATTGCTTTTTTCCAGTTATCGATCAGTATAAGAAAAGGTACTGCCTCTTCTAATGACTTGCCTTACTACATAGGTATTCTAATCAATAAAAAATTGAACACCACCTTTTTGGCAAAGCTGTCATAAAAACAGAAATGTCGCTTGCCCAAAGATAGTTGGCAATGCCAGCAACATGAATCATGTTAAGAAAAGAATGATAGGTCAGCAAATTATCTCTTTCCACCAAAATGATTTCATGCTGACTCATTGACAATATTGTAACCATAGACTCACCTGTTATTGGAGCACATTATGAGTTACAAGATGGATCAGAAATAAAAAACGTCTATGACCTTGTTTCTCTGTTGTGGTGGGAAAGAAAAGCTTCTTTCATTATATTGTTCCACTGTAGGTCATATTCTCATACAGTAGATGTTCAGCAACCTGCAAAATGACAAGAAAGGTATTCTCAAGTACATTTCTTGCACCAGATCTGAAGCATCACTTTAACAACGTAGGAGCCTTTTTGTGACATAGATCACACTTTCTTTTTGTGATGTAGGTCCCATTCAGGTGATTGTATTTTCACAGCATTACAAGTTTGAAGCCAGATTTTGATTCCATATTTTGTTGGTTTACCCAGGATATTTCATCTAAAAGGATATTGACTTTTAAAAGATGTCAGCTGTTCCTCAACAGTTAAACCTGCCCAAAGGTATAAAACATTCAAAATGGCAGCATAAAAATATGCCATATGTTTTGAAACGCAGCTGACTATACTGGCGCTGCATGCTGTTATTGTCAGTTCTTAGGTGCTGGACACCCTGAATCACTTCTGAATCATCATTGCCAGGGAGGAGGAGTATCCCAAGAGAGAACTTAGAGTTGCTCTGATACATACAGCAAGAATTTAATCTAAATTTGGTCAAGTAATTTCCATTTCTTAATTTTGCTTATGTGTTAGTTATTCCATTCTCTGGGTATGCAATCTGCATCTCTACTTATCTCCTTTATCACAACATGGAGAATGTCTATTGAAAGACTTGCTGTTTCTTCCTTTATGAGCTTTATTGTTCATTCCTAACTGTGAACACATAGCATTCTCACATAATCTGTAACTAATTGTGCAAGAAAGACAAGCACCATATTCTATTATTCTATTATTCTTGTTTTAGCAATTAGTATATGTAAATTGCATTGTTCATGGGAATAAAAGACTTCTCTAGTGAGGCAAACATATTTATTACTCTTACAATAAAAATGTTCTCACTAAAAATATATATGCATATATGGAAGTAATAAAAATACAGCAGAACAGTGTAACGTATGTTGAGAACGTTTGTACTTGTGTCCCTTTTTAATACAGAAAAGTTGTTTTTCATGCTAAGGTTTGTCTTGTATCATGCATGTATGTGTACATGGCAGTGTCCTGAAACAGCACTGAAGGCCACTAGTTTGTAAGTTAGTGTAACAGGTGTGCTTCTGGCATATAAAACTATTCCACAGAAGTGGTTTAATAATCACTGGCTGCTCATGTAAATTCACATTGTCAGTCTAGCAATGAAAGAGCTGCACAGAGCAGAGAGACTGCTACCAAGGCTGGCAGCATCTGGCCCTTTGCTCAAGAACCTGTTGTTCAGGCAGACTAAAGTGAAAAAATGAATGTTATTTCTTGCACCATGCTTCAACTAAAAACTCAGTTATTCAGACCTGTCACACTCATAACTTGTGGTCACTAAATGATTTCTGAAAAAAAGAGGTGAATATTACTTTGAAATGTGCTCACAGAATTAATATTATGATCACACAATTTTACATTTACTATTACATTAATAGGGCAGTGACAATGACAAAATCATAAAGCAGAAGAGTTTATAAACTGAAAGCCAGACAAATCCATGTGTTTTGAGGGAGTTATTTTGCTTTTTGCAGAGACCAAATGGCGGTGTTTTTTTTCCTGACCTGAAAAAAAAAAATCACAGACAAAATCAAAGTCCAGTTACAAAGAACTTAAACAATGTGATATATCTTATAGAATAGTAATATGCTGTAGTACTTCTATACTTTTCACCTCTTTTCTGATGCAGCTGTTATGGCTTACATAATAGATCAGAGGTTGTACAAGTGCATTTTCCATACTTTTTGTTTGACAGACTGGTGTGCAGAATGAGAACATGTTGGGAAACGCATATTGTATGCTACACATACTAGTGCATATGCCATTGCATTTTTAAATGGAGATATAACCCAAGCTGCAGGAATACATTCTGGTTTTCAGTAACTGGCATGTATCCAGAATAATTCTACTGGAGTTAATTTTGACTAAAATCACAATTTGACCCATAAATCTGACATGACATTTTTAGTGGAGATATTTGATTTCACTTTCAGTAATTGTTTATTTTGAGCCTGAGAGGCAGCTTGGTAAATATTTATGGTAAAAATTAAGGCCTATATCCTTGATAGCTGTCAATGGTTAAAATTATAAGAGCAATCTGTTGTCAGCTGAAGTGTTTAAACCAGTAGCATTCAATACTGGTATTCTAGTATGTCAGAAATGGCTTCTGCATAGCTGACCTTGCCTTCAGGCAGCGAGATCGTCTAGATGACTTCTTGAAATCGATTCTGGACCGTTTTTTTCATGATCCGTTGCCTTCTTGTCTTCCCTGCAATGGCAGAAATGCATATTTGCTGTTCTTACTAGGAGAACAGATGTTTTTCAAGACGTTCTGAGATGATATTCTGTGAGCTATCATAGCAACGAAAAAAGTAGAGCTTGAGATATCTGTAACAGAAATAATAATGATCCTGATTCTTGCATCTTTGCTTATAGATGTGGGATGGCCCCAAGTAATATAAGCTTTCCATCACTGGATTCCAAAACTGATAGTTTAAGTTTTGAGTAATGTGATTGATCTCAGTATTAACACTGTGATCTGAAAATTAGGCCCGTTTCAGGTACCACAGGCTGGACACCCAGAAAACTTTTGAATAATTTTACATAAGAGGTAAATGCATGCATTTTGAAATGCATGCTATTTTTGAAAACTCATTTAGAGCTAAACTGAGGAAAAAATGAGTTTGTGTTTTGATGAACTTCGAAGCAGTTGTTGCCCTGATGTGTACTATGGATGGGGCTAATGATATGTGGACTGACTGTGATATGTCTGGAATTTTTGGTTTGTATTACTAGAAGACTAGTGTATGTAAGAGTTCTGTTGGGCATGTTACAAGTTAAAATCCAGTGTGTTTTCAGTTGTTTACTAGCGAACTTTCTAAGAACGTATTTCATCAGGGTTTCTGCACTCTGTGTGCTCTACCATAAGCTCCTCAGTGTTGTGACTGGGAAGAATGATGAGCAGGAGCAAGAAAAGGTATGTGAGCCTTTACCCATCCTCTTTTGAGATCCCTGTTTTCAGCTTTGCGTTAGCTACTGAGCAGTCTCAGGAGAAAGCAGTAGGCTGTTGAGGCAGGCTTTGGATACTTAGGCAGTGTATAACTTTTGATGTAGCTCACATACATTTAGTGGCATATATGGAACACTGTGGAAAGCCCTGCACTACAGCAAACAATGGCCAAAGGGTCAAATTTTCAAAGGCTAAATATTAACCAGTCCAGCTTTCACCATTTGATGTTCTTAAAAGGTACTCAGATTCTTGACAGTGAATTTATGTGGCGATCTGCCTGCTTTTACTTTGTAGTAAAAGCTTAGGGGGAGCTTAGCTTTACTGAAATTCCGGGTCCTGGATATAAACATCTTTCTGAAGATCCTAGTTTAAGTCTTTTGACATACCAAGGATATCTCTTACTATTCCAGGGTTTTAAAAAAAAGAAGGTGAACTGGCAGAGGAAATAACTGGAGATGACAGTGAATTAGTTTGTATATCCAAATGGAAATACATATGGCACTTAAAGAAATTAGAAGTAGTAGATTAACTTTTTGTAACACTATACACAAAACCTGATTTTTTTTTTTTAATTTTTGTTTTTTTTGTTGTTGTTGCTGATAGAAGGTAAAGAAAATCTGATAGGTGCTTGTGTGTGCATATGTGTGTGTGTATATATATGTGCAAAATGCATCCTTTCTATTTTCTGAAAGTGATTCAGAATGTCAGCTGAGTCAGCACAGACTGAAAGAATATGATTAATATACATCAGTGATATGTACCCTATAGATAAGATAATGTTCCTAATGTAGTAGACTCTTCCAGAATTCCTTACTGAATCCCAAGTTTATATGTTTTGGTCCAAAAGCTAGTCAGAAGGAAGGAAAAACAGTGTCCCATCTTCACACCCCCATCCCCACCCCCACCAAACCCCCCCGAACCTGTGATTTATTTACATTTTGATGACATAACTGAAATGTTTGTGTTCTGTTTTGAAGAAACCAGACACTCCTGCAGAATTTTTGAGAGAGAATTTGTGCATAATCCCACTTCAGTACCTCTGTTTTCAATGTGGAGCTAACAAATAACGTAATGAGTCTATGTATTCCATAGTTTTTAGAAGAAGCGTTTACACAGAGTAAGTGTACACGTGAGAGTGCACGCAGTCTATATGTACATCTATATTAGCAATTCAGGGTGAAGTAGGGATATTTTTTGGTACAACTTTATGTTGTGTCAGTACTGGCATATGCACTCAGCTGCGTCAGTGGTGGGCTCAAAGTGGTTTCATTCCTGGTAGAACTGAGATTGAAATTGTGTATCTGGTTGCCACTTGGAGTACCCACTTGAAATGTGGATGTGGGGTTCTCCAGCAGTTAGCTCTTATGCATGATGTGCATTCATGCATGCAGCATCCATTCTAAACTCATTGCTAGTAAAGGTACAATTTGGACACTTTGTCCTGGAATTTTGATAGATTGCAGCAAAATGAAGGCTGATCCTTCCCTCTTTGGATACCTCCCTCAGTTATGTGGATGCACCTCGTGTGTGATATTTAAGTCCCTTGATGGCTGCTCTAAAACACTCCATGGCTGGTAAGAGAGGCGGTAATGTAGCAAGATCTAAGATCAGGGGAGGATAAACAGCATAAACAAATAGCCATTTTCTAAACATTATCCTGATAAGCTTTTGAATTTAGTCCAATAAGCCTGTTAATGAAGACAGTAGCTTACAGCACTTCAGAATTAAGTAATATGAGAAATCAAATTGAATCAATTAAAAGCCTGCAGTAAACACAATAAGCTACTGTAGAGTTAATATATTTTTGAGGGAAGTGACTACCTTCAACATGCCTAAATGAAATGGCGAGGAAAGTTTCAGTTCTAATGTTCTTTTCAAAGTTTCAACTATGGTCAGAGCTAGTTGTTTAGATATTTAGCAGGAGATAGTAGAGGTCTGTCCTCTGTTGTTTTGAGTGACGTTTTGTGTAATGGATTTGTCAAAGTAAAGATGAAATGGTAATTATACGATGAGAGAAAGGAAAAGAGAGAAGGAGCAGGACAACCAGGTGCCAATAGCACAAAGAAACGCATAAAAACCTGGTAACTGCACAATATGGCTGTTGCAATTGTATGCCCTGCTACTTCAGGGCTAAAAATATGTTGGGAATTAATATTCTTGTTCCTAGAAAACTGTATAAGGGTTATTTTTTTGTACCATTTGCTTGTTTAAAAGAAGGAATTCTGATGATGATAGGTGAAAATACACAATAAAAGCTCACATTTAGTGAAAATCCTTCTACTGATTCCTTTTCACTTCTGGAAAATGGACCATTAGATATCCCTCTGAAGGAAGTAAGATTCCATATCTCTAATAGCATGAGATAAATGACATGCAAAGTCTTGTACACCCTCAAAAGTTTTACTTCCCATCACCCTCACTGCAGATGGTATAAAGGTTCTTCTTCTCAGTAGGGTTACTTCCATCCAGGAAAGAGAACAAGCCCCCCCTTTTGTTTGGTGGTGGTTTTTTTTGTGGGTTTGTTTTTGGTTTTGTTTTTGTTTGTTTGTTTTTGTTTTTTGTTTTTTTAAATCAGCGGAGCTAGATGAACATTAGGGAGTTTACCACTCCAAACCTGTTCATAATGACTGTCTGTGTATGGCTACAGAAACCCTCCTTCCTATAACATATTCCATCTGCAGATCAGCCCTTAAACTTCTGTTGGCCTCTGCGGCTTTCTCCAGTTACCTGTCATAATCCCCTTCTTTCTTTTTTCTGTATTTGGCTTTTTATCTTCCTCTTGTCATTCCAAGATTTATTTCATCTGCCATTTTCTCTACTTTTTTCTTACAATTCTTCCTCTAATCTTCCTCTCTCATATCTTCTGTTTTTCTTTTTCCTTCTTGTATATGGATTTGCTTACAGGGATTTTTTTCTAGCTTTATCACCATAAAAACCTGCTGTGATTGCAGCTGGTACACAGTATTATCTCTCTCCCCATGTTATCTTAGATACTGCTGTGTGATAATCGAGGGTAGATGTTGAGATTTCAGAACTCATTGTACTTTATGACAGGCTACCGAACTGGTGTTTCAGAAAGGACTGACAGATGCTTCTGTTTCTATACATGGTTGTCAAAGCTGCAGGACACTGGCAGGTATTCAGATGAGAATGACTGGAGGAATCAAGCCCTTCCCATTAAGTATATTAGGAAGGTTTCAGAGGGATCCTCCCAATTTTAAGGAAAGAAAACAAGTTTTTCTTTCATTATTTATTATTTTAATTTTATTA
>NW_009212114.1:0-4147 GCF_000690835.1 Fulmarus glacialis
GGGCAGGGGTTTCCCTGCAGCCCGTGGGAGATGACCATATCAGAGGAGGTGGATATTTGCTGAAGGAACAGCAGCCCATGGAGCATGCCACATTGGAGCAGGGGAGAAGTTGTAGGAGTAGCAGGGAGGAGCTGTTACGTGTCCCATCCCATCACGGTCCTTGAAGCTGTCCTGAGCATTTCCTTGGGGGCTCAGATATCCAGGGGCTGGCCCAGACAACACAGGCCCTCAGAGCCATGGCTGTAACCAGGGTGACTTCTCCCCATCCTCCCTCAGGTCTGTTCTGCACTAGCTTTTCTCACTGCCAGGATGTGCCAAGGATTCAACGTAAAAGCATGCATCACTGGTACTGTGGACCGTTCTTCCCTGTCTTCCTCCCCCACCAAACATGCACACACCTCCACACCTATATTTGAAAACTACTAAATAAGACAGAGAAAGTCTGACCTTTAAAATAATCTTTTTACCGCCCTTCTACCGAAAACAGACCCTGAGGATGCGGCTATTTCCCCGTGTGGAGGTGGCCTATGACATCAGGGTGACTTGCAACAGAGTAGGCTCTAATCCCTTCCCTGGCCATCCAGAAACTTGCCTTTCCTACGTGGCTGGCCTGAAGATGACACTGTCAGTTTTCAGCCACCTTCAGCTTAGAAGTTGCAGCTTTTATCAAAGAGGTTGTAGAAGCCCAGCAGATCCTTAAGGCAAGTGATGACAAGGAACAAGGCATCTTGGCATGGAAACGGTACAGTGGTAGTGGGGTGAGCTGAAGTCCTTACTGTTCCCTCTGTATTCCAACCAGGTTGCTGCAGTCCAGGCTCCATATTTCCTGAAGCCAGATTTGGCACTTCAGCTCTGTATTAGTGTTAATTCCTAGGACACATAGACATTTCCTGGAGGTTCTGTTTTCTTTTCTTCAATGGTAGTTTTACCGCATTTCCATGTCAGTTGCCAAGGTGAGCAGCACCGGTGCCAGCACGATCGGCAGCGGATCGCTCCAGCCCGGTGCACAGGGGGGTTTCCTGAACTGGGGAAACCTCAGGGGAGTGGAGAAACCCACCAGGAGCCCGCAGGTCACATGACAGCCGCTGCTGAGACCTGAACAGCGGCCAAGCCCCTCCCCAGGTATAAAAGAAACCGCCGGGGAGCGCTAGTGACCAGGGCGCGTCAGTTCGTGCAGGAAGGGCACTGTAAGTCTACCGGCTCCATCAGGGAGCAATGGTGTCTACCCGGCAGAAGCCTACGTCCATGACTGACGCAGCTTCACAGACAGAGCTCCGGCGGGAACACGCCGCCACCCCGGTGCCAGGCCGCAGCCGTGCCCTGCTCTTGTGCCAGCACCGGCCGGCAGCAGGGAGCCTCCCTGTCTGCTTAGTGACAGAGCTCCGGGAGGAGGTGAGTAGATTGAGGAGTATCAGGGAGTCTGAGAGAGGGATAGACTACTGGAACTGCACCCTACCATCCCTGGAAGAGACCTGTCAGGCAGACAGGACACATGATACGGAAGATTCCCTATCCTCTTTCCACCTGGCAGAATGCAGTGACTTAAAGCATTGGGGGCAATGTTGACAAGTTCCTGCCCAGTGCAGCAGGCGTGTTGCCTTTGTGACTACCCCGCCTTCTCAGGTGCCCTTGCATAATAGGTACAAGGCTCTGCAAGTGGAACCGAACAATGACAAGGATGATGGTCCATCTAGGTTAGAGGTGCTGTCAAGGTTAAGTTGGCCTACGCCCCACATGAAAACCACTTCCATAAAGAAAAAAAGACGGGTCATTGTCGTAGGAGACTCTCTTCTAAGGGGAACAGAAGGCACAATATGCCGATCAGACCCACTTCTTAGGGAAGTCTGTTGCCTCCGTGGGGCCCAAGTTAAAGATGTGTTGAGAAAACTTACTACCCTGGTATGGCCCTTGGATTATTATCCATTATTGCTTTTTATGTAGGCAGCGATGAAGTTGCAATAAGAAGTCCAAGGGCAATCAAGAGAGACTTCAGGGCCTTGTGATAACTGGTTAAGTGATCAAGAGTACAAGTAGTGTTCTCCTCTACCCTTCCAGTTGCAGGGAATGATGTTGGAAGAAACAGGAAGACCCAGCAGATCAATACCTGGCTCTGTGACTGGTGTCTTCGGACAAATTTTGAGTTTTTTGATCATGAGTCGGTCTACATGACAGCAGGCCTGCTGGCCACAGAAGGGGTACACCTGTCTCCAAGGGGGAGAAGGATCTTTGCGTAGAAGTTAGCAGGACTCATTGAAAGAGCTTTAAACTAGATTTGAAGGGGGAAAGGAATAAAACCAGGCTCACTAGAGATAAGCCATGGGGCAGCACGCCAATGTTTGTGGGACGGTGTGCTAGCAAGGTCCTTCAGTTTGCTCCACAATGTGCTGAGTACACTGGAGCACATTTGAAATGTCTTTATACTAATGCATGCAGCATGAGGAATAAACAAGAGGAGCTAGCAGTTTTGGCCCAGTCCCAGAGCTATGGCATCATTGGCGTAAGCAAAATCTGATGGGATGAGTCCTATGACTGGTGTGCCGTGATGGACGGTTATAGGCTCTTCAGTGGGGATAGGCAGGGCAGGCGTGGCAGGGGGTTGGCACTGTATGTAAGGGAGGGGTTGGATTGTATGGCGCTGGCAGTTGGTGATGACATGGTTGAGAGCCTCCCAGTAAGGATGAAAGGGAAGGCAAATAAAGCAGATGTTGTTGTGGGAGTCTACTATAGACCACCCAGCCAGGATGGATGAATCATTCTATAAGGGATTAAGGGATATCACTAGATCAGCTGCCCTTGTCCTTATGGGTGATTTTAACTTCCCAGACATTGACTGGGAATATCATACAGTGGACACAAAAAGGTCCAGGAAATTCTTGAAACATGTTGAAGATAACTTCTTGGTGCAGGTACTAAAGGAGCCGACTAGGAAAGGTGCCCTCTTAGATTTGTGGTTTGTAAACAGAGAGGGACTTGTGGACAAAGTGGTGATTAGTGGCTATCTTGGTCACTGTCCTGGTTTTAGCTGGGATAGGGTTAAATTTCTTCCTAGTGCTGTGTTTTGGATTTAGTATGAGGAGAATGTTGATAACACACTGATGGTTTCAGTTGTTGCTAAGTACCCTCCTAGTCCAAGGACAGCTCCCATGCCTACTGACTGAGCTAGGTACCAAAGATGGGAGGGAACATCATCAGGACAGCCAGCCCAGCTGGCTAATGGGGGATTCCATACCATGTGACATCATGCTCAGTATATGAATGGTAGGCGTGATCCAGGAAGTACCGATCGTTACTTGGTTATCGGTCAGCGCGGGTGGTGAGCAATTGCATTGTGCATCACTTATTTTGTATATTTTATCATTATCATTATTATTCTCCCTTTTCTGTTTTATTAAACTGTCTTTATCTCAACTCACGAGTTTTTCTCACTCTTCCCCTTCCGATTCTCTCCCCGTCCCACTGGGGGGTGCGGGGGAGTGAGTGAGCAGCTGCGTGGTATTTGGCTGCCTGCCAGGTTAAACCACGACAGTCACAGAGACCACGAAGTAGTTGAATTTCAAATCATTGGCGATAGGAGGAAAACTGCCAGCAAAACTTTGCCCCTGGATATGGAGAGAGCAGACTTTGGGCTGCTGAAGGAGCTACTTAGTAAGGTCCCCTGGGAATCTGCTTTTGAAGGTATTGAGGCCCATGAATGCTGGTCTTTTTAAGAGTCATCTCTTAAGAGCGCAGGAGCAGACAATTCCAAAGTGTCGAAAGTCAAGCAAACGGTGCAGAATGCCGGCTTGGCTGAGCAGGGATCTTCTTCTAGAACTTAGGTGGAAAAGGAAAGTGTATGGACATTGGAAGCAAGGACAGGTGACACGGGAGGACTACAGAGATGCTGTTCGCCACTGTAGGGAGAAAATTCATGCAGCCAACACTCACTTAGAGTTCAAGCTGTCCAGCGCTGTGAAGGACAACAAAAAGCGCTTTTTTAAATAAGTTAACAGCAAAAGGAGGATCAGAGATAACATTGGTCCGTTACTTGATGAGGTTGGTCACCTCACAAATAGTGACATAGACAAAGCAGAGACATTTAATGACTTCTTCGCCTCTGTCTTCAACACCAATGATGGGCCCTGGGACCCCCGGCGCCGTGTGTTGGAAG
>NW_009212114.1:4446-10080 GCF_000690835.1 Fulmarus glacialis
ACAAATAGTCACATAGACAAAGCAGAGACATTTAATGACTTCTTCGCCTCTGTCTTCAACACCAATGATGGGCCCTGGGACCCCCGGAGCCGTGTGTTGGAAGACTGTGACTGAGGGGATGATAGACTCCCAGCCGATCTTGAACTTGTTTGAGACTTGTTGCTCCAGCTGGATGAACATAATTCTATGGGGCCCGATGGGATTCATCCCAGGGTACTGAAAGAGCTGGCTGATGTCATCGCGGGACCTCTCTCCATTATTTTTCAACATTCTTGGGACTCTGAAGAGGTCCCAGTCGACAGGAAGGTAGCAAATGTTGTTCCAATTTTCAAGAGGGGAAAGAAGAAAGACCCTGGTAATTACAGGCCTGTCAGTCTCACTTCAGTGCCTGGAGAATTATGGAGAAGGTTATTCTGGGAGTTATTAAAAACACTTGAGAGTCAATGCAGTCATTGGTCATAGCCAGCACAGGCTCACAAGAGGAAAGTCCTGCTTAACCAACTTAATTTCCTTTTATGACAAGGTCACCCATCTAGTTGACCAAGGGAAATCAGTAGATGTGGTGGTTTGGGATTTGAGCAAAGCTTTTGATACTGTCTCTCACAGTATCCTTCTGGACAAAATGTCCAGCATACAGCTAGACAAGCCCGTAATATGTTGGGTGAACAATTGGCTGATGGGTTGGGCTCAAAGAGCTGTAATAAATGGGGTTAGACCAGGCTGGCGGCCAGGCACCAGTGCGGTTCCCCAGAGCTCAGTTTTAGGGCAAGTGCTCTTTAATGTTTTTATAAATGATCTGGACACAGGAATCGAATGTACATTAAGTAAATTTGCCGAAGATAATTAACTAGGAGGAGCTGTGGACTCCCTTATGGGTAAAGAGGCCTTGCAGAGAGATCTGGATAGACTAGGGAACTGAGCAATCACCAACCATATGAAATCTAACAAGAGCAAGTGCTGGATTCTTCACCTGGGATGCGGTAATCCTGGTTATAGGTACAAACTGGGGGACAGGAGGCTGGAGAGCAGCCTCGCAGAAAGAGATCCGGGGGTTTGGGTTGGTGGCAAGTTGAATATGAGTCAACAGTGTGCCCTGGCAGCCAAAAGCGCCAACCATGTCCTGGGGTGCATCAAGCACAGCAGAGCTAGCCAGTCAAGGGAGGTGATTGTCCCACTCTACACTGCACTGGTGCGGCCTCACCTTGAGTACGGTGTGCAGTTTTCAGTGCCTCAATGTAAGAAGGACATCAAACTATGAGAGTGTGTCCAGAGGAGGGCGACCAAGATGGTGAAAGGCCTCAAGGGCAAGACTTACGAGGCGTGGCTGAGGTCACTTTGTTCAGCTTGGAGAAGAGAAGGCTGAGGAGTGACCTCATTGCAGTCTGCAACCTCCTCAAGGGGGTTAGCAGACGGGGAGGTGCTGATCTCCTCTCCCTGGTGACCAGCATTAGGACATGAGGAAATTGAATGAAGCTGCATCAGGGGTAGTTCAGATTGGACGTTAGGAAGAGGTTCTTCACTGAGAGGGTGGTTGGTCACTGGAAGAGGGTCCCCAGGGCAGTGGTCACAGCACCAAGCCTGTCAGAGTTCAAGGAGCATCTGGACAATGCTCTTAGTCATATGGTTTAGTTTTAGGTAGTCCTGCGAGGAGCAGGGAGTTGGACTTGATGATCTTTATGGGTCCCTTCCAACTCGAAATACTCTATGACTCTATGATTCTGGGTGTCTGTGAAGCATGCAAATCCTTCCTTCCTAATGCTTCCTCAGTTTCTAACCCCATCACAGGACAAGTAGCAAGATCAGGATGGGGTATCTGTGCCACCCATCTCCCCATGATGTGTCTTCCCCTACTAGGTAGACAGAGGGACAAATTTAGTCTCTGAAGCTGGTTCCTATTCTTTATATAGAAAGATGGGCCATTTGGGAGTCAGAAATAAATCACTGCACAATAGCAAGTTGAGTGGCAAGAATGTTTGCCTCTTTGGAGCAGTTTTTACCAACCACTGGCACTTTAGTGCAATGGGAAGGAGTGTGGGGAGAAAAGTGCCCTTGCAGTAGTGTTAGAGATCCAAATTCCATTATACATGTTCAGAAAGGCTAACAAAAATCACAAATCTGCCTCCTACTTCCACCAGCATACTTGTGATTTTGTCACAAGTCACCTTCATCAATGGCACCTCTACAGAAAAAAAGCTAGTTTTAAATGCAATATTAGGAAAAAAAGGAAAAGATTACACCATTGTTACCAGTTTTCTCTTACACACTTATGATGTGTTGCACAATAACATCAGCTAGTCCAGTTTTACTGCAGGACCACAGATTGTAATGTCGTCTCTTCAGTTCACAGCTTGCTTTTCTTTCATAGCCAAAAGGCATACACATTACTAAAAACACTTAAAAGGAGAGGAAATCTATAGTTAAGGTCTGGAAGGAGCTCAAGAAAGGGCAAAGCAAGTGTCTTTGAATTATTCTGCTGTAGAATTTTTAAACATTGTAGAAACCTGAGACATTCTTAATAGACCCCTGAGAGTTAAAAAAGCTTTCAAAATGAAGCTATTAGATATTAAAATTACTTCCTGATGGAAAGAGACCCTTAATTTCGATCTTGTCATAAAGTTACCTGAAAGAAGGGCCTTTAGCTGGTCCCTAGCCTATTAAGGGGCATTGGATCAGGCTGGTCCTTCTCGGAAGATCTGACAGGAGGAATCTGCTCTCAGGTCAAGAAGGGTTCTGCAACAGCTGGTACCTCCTGTGATGGTATTAGAGTCTAGGCAGAGCACCAAAGTACACTTCTGGGGCGTTTCTAAGCATATTGTGCAGTCTGTAGCCCTCCCTTCTGCTGTCTTCAGGTCAGAAGCATTAAGGAAGGCCAGCAAGGCAAAATTAACAGTGTTTCTACGTGCCTTTCTTGTCCGATATTGGATGCTAAGTGAATTTGGCTGTACCAAAAAATTCTACCTGAAATTTCTGCCATTTGTGTCCTTCTTCCTACATAGCCACTAGAAGGATGAAAGTTCATTGCTTTTACAGCTAGACTTGCCTTTTCAGGGATTAAATACTTTCCTTGCTGCAGAAACAGCTTCCTGCTTGAATGGAGTATATTCATTTCTCTCTGCTATCAGCACTGCACTAATTTCCACTCTCAGAAGCACCTGTCAGTAAGACGAGATAATTCTTATACCCATGAAAATTACCCTTATCTGATAAAGTATGAGTGTAAAGTCTCTGACTACCCTGAAATTCATATTAGGAAATGGTGTACAAATATTTTGGAAATGCTGTGATAAATTAATAGACAGGCTGCTGACCTGGGGAGAAAGGATTAACTCTTCATAAAAAGAGTCTGTCCCAAAGAGGACAGAGGGAAGGGAAACTCAGAGCTCACGTCCAGTCTGAAGTAGGCATTCAGGAAGGAAATCATCAAGAAAGAGGACAGAACCGGTGAGAAGTGGGTGCTGCTGAGCACCTTGCTGCCTGTGTTTCTGGCTGAGAAGACTTACTGTAATTCATCTGGAAAGGGCTGAATTTATAAACCAGCATACACTCCTCTGACAGATGCTCTATGCCAAATTAAAGTCTAGGTCAAGCTCCAGTTCAGGTTCATAGTTACACCTGGTCTGTTTATACCACAGTTTCCCACAAATATGATATAATTTAATGTTTCCTTCATATCCTTTGTGGATATTTGTCTTTTATGTGGACTGCAACCAGCCACCTTCAGATGGGGTTGCTTTTTGCTTATATTATGCAATAGCCAGTTTCCAGGGCTTTAGAGGAAAGATTGGAAAGCAGACAAAAGCCTTCACAAGAACCTGTCTGTCCATAGCATTGATGAAAAACTGCCTGGTTCATCACCTGTTGAATTCAGGCTAGGGTGGGTAAAACTGAATTTAAGTCTGAGGGCTTAATTTTTATTATAACATGTGTTGGTGACTTTTAAAGAACCTTTGCTGAACCTTGCTCAATTTGCTTGTCATGAGATATCTGGCAACTACATAGCTAATGGGTTTTACAACATATAATTTACTTGTCAAGAGTAAGTCTTTTACTGAAAAAGCATTCCTATCCAAACTTTATTCTGTCAGACAACAGGAACTCTATCTTCGTTGGGTTTTTTTGCCTGGCACAATGCAACATTTTCATCTTGCTTTCACTTACTGGCTACTTGTAGAAGGTCATACCTGTACTTTAGAATATATTTTTTAAATTCCCACTCCACCTTTCTCTGCAACTCCTTCCAGATGACCAACAATGAATTTTTTGCCTAACTTCTGTAGCTTGTTTTGCCACAGGATGACACTTGAAGAACACATATAGGTGAGAAATTCCTCTGACCCACTTTACTGTGAACGTATTAATGCAAACACTTCACCAGTC
This sequence comes from Fulmarus glacialis, assembly GCF_000690835.1. Classification (NCBI taxonomy): domain Eukaryota; kingdom Metazoa; phylum Chordata; class Aves; order Procellariiformes; family Procellariidae; genus Fulmarus; species Fulmarus glacialis. The sequence continues at coordinate 8,824 of NW_009212114.1, forward strand.
AGGACCTTTGTCCGAACAAATGCAACAAGTACTCCAAGTAAGAGTTTTCTTTACGGGGAATGTTTTCAGTGACCTAGATCCAGCTGTGGTTTTTTTCTGTTTCTTACAAGAGGACACCGGTGCAATGTAAGTTTTTACTTATCTCAATATCAATGGACACTTTTGCATTTAACATTTCACATATTTCATCCAGAAAAGAAAAGAGTAAAGTACATTGTAAAGAACTTCCTCAGGATAAAGGAAAAGGTTGTGATTAAATGAACTGGAAGTATGCATTACTTACTTAAGTAATACACTTAAGTAATACAGTTAAAGTATATTATACCCTTGTGCTTGAAAAAATAAAATTATTAGAAACAAGCTTAAGCCATTTACTGTTTTTGTACAGATATGTTACTAAAGAAATTTGATCAGAATAGTGCTTTTAAACACCACCATGAAGGCACCAGGATTATAATTAACTCAGTTTAAATAAAAAATACAATAACATTTTTTGCAAGGAAAGAGCAGCTGCCAATTTTAAGAGAAGAGTGGATTTGATTTTAAATAGCACCTATAACAGCAGAGTGACTAATATAGGTATTCACTATTCCATCAACCTCCGAAATTTGAAAGCCTGTGCAAACCCTGGGCAGCATACAGAACAACTCCAGAAATCTCCAGGCTTTACTGCAGAAGAAGCAGTAATAATTAAATTATTGATAAAATTTGCCGTGCTCTGCTCTGTATAAAGCCCCTTAACTGAGGCTTAGGATAACAGGGCAATGACTGGCCACTCTAACACCAACGTGTAGACTGCAACCCTCTTGAAATGACCTGGGAGACATGCTGAGTCCCCTTGGTGCCCCAGCACATTCAAAGTCACAGGGGGAAAAGCACAACAACCCTGGGCTTACACCAGGGCTGGGGGACACCTGGCAATCCCTCATCCTGGCTGATATGTACCACCATGCACTCAGGTCATCCCTGCCTCAGCTATCCCTCAGGCCCCTGGAAGCATCAGCTACACTGGATTTTAGAGGTATCAAGATTTGGATCTTGCCAGGGAAATCTACTGTTCTGTCAGGGTAGATTTCCAGCTTTACAAGCAAAAAGAGTCAACATTAACTCCTTGGTGGTTTACACCTCCCATGAAGGGGCAAAGGTTAAAGATGTAGGCAATGCAAGTTGTGCTTACTGGCAGAAACTCATCTAAAAGGGGAATAAAGGAGAGGGAACCCTTCTCACCTCAGGGGAGGTGCCTCGCTTGACCTGCTG